>NC_044064.1:1106777-1109277 GCF_902167405.1 Gadus morhua
TCCCTCTCCCTCTCTCTCCCTCCCTCTCTCCCCCTCTCTCCCCCCTCTCTCCCCCTCTCCCTCCCTCTCCCTCCCTCTCTCCCCCTCTCCCTCCCTCTCCCTCCCTCTCCCTCCCTCTCCATCTCTCTCCCTCTCTCTCAGACAGAGAGTGCATTAGGGCCTGTCTATGAATGGCGTGGCCCAGCATGTCGGACAACATGCAGCCTATACTGCGTGAACAACAGGCTCTCTGTCACTTTGGATAATTGCGATGTGAATCCCGCCTGCGACATTTACTCATACACATTCACACACACACAGGAGGTAACCTCTTCCCATTTATACTTTGGCATTTGGTCTGGAGCTGTTTCTCAGGAAGTTTCTCCTTTCCTAGTGGGCGAGGGCCAAGGAAACAAAAGAAGATGAGTAAATAATTGAATCGGACTGCTACTTCTCATTCTGAAACGCGATCCCCCTACCCACCGCAGACTGTCCCCAGACCGTGTACATAGCCATGGATATGTTACACGTCATCTCTCAACACCTTATATACACTTGTAGAAAAACTTGTAGGAGAACTTGTAGAAAATGTCTACAATGAATAGTTTTCCATAAAAGGACCAGAAGGAGATTCATTCTGGAGTCCATTAACAAGCAGATATGAAGCCGGAATCAGAGTGAGAACATAACCTTAAGGCCAGGACAAAATGCATGTAATCATCCATTCTTTGCCGCGGCCAATCAGCCGCCACGAGGGGTGACCTGCTGCCTCAGGAAACCACGTCTTCCAATGTTAAAACACTCAAACCGTTCCACATCCGTTACCTACAATAAACAATCTCTTTAGCTAGGTGCTTGGGAGTTTTACTGTTTCAATATCCGATTGATTTAAACGCAGAGTGCAGGCCAGCTGTCACGCTGTCGCTTTTATCCTCACATTTTGTCCTTGTCTTTGCAAAATGCGACGCAATATACAATTTAATTGTAAGTTTGTTCATTGACATTGTTTTCCGGTGACCACAAAATGAGACCATAGTATCTATTGAAACTCCTTTAAACCTACACACCTATACGATGACTACTTAACATTGACCTAGTGCGGCGAATGGATTCACCAGATCATGATCAACGAGTGATCTGGTCTGCCCTTTTCGAAACGGTTTCCTAGGAGGACGTGTCCGGATGATTCTGTGTAACAGGTCCGCTAAACACGCCGTAGATGCATAATGCATTCTGCACGGTCGCGGCTCCAGCTGGAGAATGTGCTGTAACAGATATCCACCTGGAGCTTCACACCTGAGCACCACAGGATGCAGGTATCACACACCCTCACAGTACAAGAACTGAACGACACAAATCCATAGAAAGCAACTAGGATATTGAAGAAACGCAACTTTGTCCTGCATGCATCATTTATTCAGTTGCATCCACAACATCCGAAGCATCGAGGAAAGATTGGAGCACGAGTTAGAAACGACGAAGAAGAAAGGCGTCGCGAACGACTGCGTTACCGGAGGAAGAGAGTTTTTGCTGTTTAACTTGCATCGACGGCAGGGAAGGATCAGGGAAGGCCAGGACCCTATAATGTTCAGCTAACTGTTGTAAATATTCATAGTAAAAAAATCATTTTCTGTATACGCGTGCAGCAGTGAACTCATTTATTGTAATTTATTGTATGATGCATACTTTTAAGGTTATGATAAGACCTATCCTGTAGCGTTTATCTAAGTGCAAATAGGCCATAAACCTGCATGGGACATGAAGGGTTAGTTAGCAGTGTATACAGAAAGACATGAAAAGCAGTGCCAACATGCAAATATTTTTTAACCATTCAGCGAACAAAAGACAATAGGCTAATTATCAACTAGGGTGCCACTCAATGACATGCAAATGCAGACCGAAGCGTCTTCAACACCACCACTCACGTGTTGGGAGAAATATCGACTTTCTAAGCCTCACGCATAAGGTAATTTACATTTCCTCATGAGAAAATACTAACTCAGAGGTAATATATATATTTTTCTTTATCTGTTGGATATGTACATATTTGTGTCTGAAAGCAGCTATTGTTTGTTTCTCCGATAGAGAGATAGAGTAGAGTGATCTGTCCTGCAACGTATATGAACTGTGGTTCAGTTACTCTCTCTCTCTCTCTCTCTCTCTCTCTCTCTCTCTCTCTCTCTCTCTCTCTCTCTCTCTCTCTCTCTCTCTCTCTCTCTCTCTCTCTCTCTCTCTCTCTCTCTCTCTCTCTCTCTCTCTCTCTCTCTCTCTCTCTCTCCAGTTGTCACTCATCTGTAATTCTACCTTCGGGGGATTAAGGTGGTGTGTGTGTGTGTTTGTGAGAGAGAGAAAGATGGGAGGTGTGTGGGGACACGACTGAGACGGTGAATGAATTGTGTTGGCAGGTTTAGTGACTCTGATCCAGTCCTGCACAACTCCTTCACTGTTTGAGTCCAATTCACCGCATTAACTTAACACTCAATAAAATACTGACTGTGTTTATATTTATTTACATTTCTGT
>NC_044064.1:1111777-1274277 GCF_902167405.1 Gadus morhua
TGCACTGTGCTTGTTCCGCCGAAATGTGTGACCCATCGAATTTGGTCGAACAATGTCACCAAGTCACACATCTGAACGTTCGGCTGCGTCAGAATCCCTCCCTCCAACGCGTGTCTTCAATTCAAATCTACATGCTGTACACTTTGCACGACAGATTGCGTAGGTGAGGAGCGAAATTGGATTGAATCATTATTCCATATTACAAATCTTTTATTCGGTGAAGACTTCAGAAAGTAAAAGGTTAATCAGCTAAATGTTATCTGGTCGTTCCCCATCACCCCATCAGGCAGTGGGTCACACAATCACATGCGTGCAGTTTTTCGGTGCAGCGGTATTTTATAGGTTATTCTGGTGTGGAAGATGCATCAGTATCAGCGCAAACCTTTTAGCCCCCTGCCCCCCCCCCCCCCCCCACACACACACACACACACACACACACACACACACACACACACACACACACACACACACACACACACACACACACACACACACACACACACACGCGCACACAAACACACAGACCCGGTGGTGGGCGCACGGGGGACGGAGGGAGACCAGCCGTCCTGCACCGCATCGGACCCCGATGTGTCGCAACAAAAAAAACGAATGTTGTGAGTGTGTGAGCATTAATGAGGAATGGTTTGGGTATCTATCTCCCAACCCCCTCCTACTCGCCGGTCCTCTTTGCGCCAGCGCTCCCCCCGCCCCCCCCCCAGCCCAACATCCATCCATTCATCCATCCATCCATCCATCCTTACATCTATCGTTTCTCTCGCTCCCTTTTATTCAATCAGATTCGTTCGTTTGAGAGCTCGTCTCCATCGGACCTTCACAATAAAAGCATCTGCGGTTCAGAGTGTCCCCCGCACATTGCAGCACCGTGCCAGGGCTGAGGCGCACGGGGCACGGACCTGGTTGGTCGGCGCTCCGCGGGTGGAGGAACCGCGTATTGATTGGAGGAATATACGGTCTCAGGCATCTTCAATTAAAAGTGATGCAGCCTCCCGACCGGAGGATTGTCTTTTCGTGGAGAGACTAGATCAAAAAAAAAATATATATTTTTTTTTACCCATTACTAAATCCAATTTTTTTGTGTGTCTGATTTATCAGTATTTAATAAAAAATAAATAAATAGAAACCACCACAAATGTCGAACAAAATGGCCGAATAGATGGATGAATGGATTGATACTGAGAGGGCATAGGATGGAAAATCCCCCCTTTATATAAACCCTGTAACCTCGTTTCATCGCTCCGGCTGCTCGGAAGACATTTCGCCGACAAAAACCCCGACAGCCTCTCAGTCTCAAACCCGAGCCATCCCAGACATGATAAGACAACCCGGCACGCAGTGGCAAGCGTTCATCATTTAAACGGCCTCTCCATCCACGCACACACACAAGCACACACACACACACACACACACACACACTTACCGTGGGGTCGTGCTGTGGAAGTCGAGGAATGCTGTGAGCAGGTGCAGTGGCTGGGCTCAGACGAGGCGACCGACTGTAAGACCGGGGGCTGGGTACTGGCGACCCGGCACAAGGGCTTTTGTATGGGAGGAATTACTGCCTCCTTGTGTCACAAGCCCCGCCTCTCCTAGCTGGATACTCTACTCCATCAAGCCCCTCCCCTCCTCTCCCCCTTCCTCCTCCTCCTCCCCCACTGGCTCCCTAGAACCCTCCTCCTCCCCCACTGGCTTGCTAGACCCCATCCCCCCGCTATTCCCTCCCATCCCCTCCTCCTCCCTTGCCTCCCCCTCCTCCCTCCTCCTCCCCCCCCTCCCCTCCCATATGGCAGTGGGACATAAGGGAGAGCATGGTCTGTGTCCCTGCTCATGCCGGCTCTGCTGGGCTGTACGTGGGTCTGTCTGGGGGGGAGAGAGTCATCCACTACTACTATACACAAGCCTCCTTCAGGCTTCTGCTCTTTATTTGTGGGCTACCGGAAAAATACAAGTCAGAGGCATATGTCAAAATGTTGGTTTTATCAACACATAGGAAAAAGAAAACAGTTTGATGAAAGATCTGTATTGTACTCGTATTGCAGGGTAGCAAGGTAATGACATGTTAATGAGAGCAGGTGAACTTTCCACACACACACACACACACACACACACACACACACACACACACACACACACACACACACACACACACACACACACACACACACACACACACACACACACACACACACACACACTCTAACACTTCCATCCGTAAACAGTCAATGACCAGCAAGTATTTCTATTAAGTCCATTAAGTTTTGTTTACTTTGGAGGTAGTCGAATAAGGGAACACATAGATCTAATCCCTACTCAACCCAACGCTGAGTGCAGTGCATCCTGAATTATATCCAAACTGCATCGGAAAGATGAGAGGCCTCTCTCTCTCTCTCTCTCCCTCTCCCTCTCTCTCCCCCTCTCCCTCTCCCTCTCTCTCTCTCTCTCTCTGTTTCCGTCTAGCTCTGCTGCGATCTAACGCTATCTCTGTCTCTCTCACACACACACACACACACACACACACACACACACACACACACACACACACACACACACACACACACACACACACACACACACACACACACACACACACACACACACACTTGTCAATTATACAAAAAAAAGTCTTCTAGTGTTTAGTAGTATATTTTTATTACGCTGTGGTTCGAGGAACACGTGTGCAGTAGAACAACTGTTCTTCCAGCTGATATTCCAAAATATCTCCCCCCCAGACGCTCCCTGCTGCAATGTCAGCTGCTGGGCAGACCCACAGAGTTGAGAGCCCAGGTCCGAACAATCTGCTGGTCTGCAAGTCCCCCTCCTGCGTCAGAAGCTCCATCTCCCGGCCCCAAAGCACTCCTAGGATCAACACAAGTTATGGTTGTTATTTGTGCAAAACGGTGAACATCCTTCTTTACCGAAAGCGATGTATTGTTGTTTCTCTTCCCTCTGACAAATGAACTGATTGTAGGTCCCATAAAAGCGTCTGCGAAACGCAATAAATGTAAAAAAACGTCACCATGACTGCAGAGCTTTTGATAGCAGTCGGGCCCTTGGTCTGTGGTCAGCTGTGAGGGACGGTGATTAAACCAACAAGGTGCCTGTTCTATAAACAGCTTCCCAAGGGAGGGGCCACTATGAGTAAGGGCGGTTTTCTGGTGGTTTGCTCAGATACCATCATTACTCTTTCATTATTCAACATTAGTTATGCTTTTATCCTCGTCACAGACACCTCTGTTAGTATGGCATACCTGCAAATCACACACACGCACACGCACAGAAATACACACATAAAGACGCATGCACATAGAGACATAACTGGTATAGCCTACTGGTGCACATTTATCCATGCATGCATTTGTTAGGTCGAAAAAAAATGAATGAATTTAACCTATATTGACTAAGTTTAACGCAGTAATGTAAATACAGTATTCCAAATCTGGGTCAAATATGCTATGCAATAAGTAGCGTTTAACTACTAATTACATCCGATTTGAGCACGATATTTCGGGTAATTGAATTTATTATTTTTTCTCAACTATTTGTTCATAGGGGTAGCGTGGCCGAGCGGTCTAAGGCGCTGGATTAAGGCTCCAGTCTCTTCGGAGGCGTGGGTTCAAATCCCACCGCTGCCATATCTTTTATGTTCTACGGTGCGATCCACCGCCGACTTTGTTTCACTCGGTGTTTCACATTTAGTTTTTCTCGTTTGTATTAAAGATAAAATGTATCCGCAAGAAGTTAACGCCGAACTGCGGAACCGCGCAGTTCGGCGCGGCAAATGCGTACGCATCCGCGCATACGGCCTTATCGCTCGCCGTAGAGCTCGAAATTGTGTTTCCGGCAACAAGGCAGTGTTGCTGCAAGCCGTCCCCTCCAAACCCTCAGCCGACTGTTTATCTTCATGGCATGATCGGAGAGAAAACGGCAACAACAGCAACAGCAGCAACAACAACAACAACATTACATTAGGACCCGACCGTCGCCTCAGGACACCATGAAGCCCCCGCCTCGGCAGCGCATCCTGACCAAACGCTACGAGGAGAGCAGAACGGTGCGGAAGCAGGTGCGCGACCGGCGCGGGCTTATGGAGAATGTGTGCACCTGGGGGGTCACCGAGCAGCGCAGGTTGCTGAAGGGCCTCGAGTGGCTCAAGCGGCACCGTCGCGTCGAGCCGGACATCGACTATGAGTGGTTGCAGAAGAGGGTTCCCAAGCGGTCCATCGAGCAGGTGAGCACCGTACGCTCTGCACGACGGCCCTTCTTGGGGTTGCACACACGCACACGCACACGCAAGCACACTGACGACGCTGAAGTTGGCATCCGATTCGCAGCATCCGATTCAGCAGCTGGTCCACTTTAAATCGGTCCTGATTGGAAACCACTACACCTAGACTCTTCAAATCTGGACTAAATTATCACAATGAGGCTATACATTATAATAAACATAGTTACAGATTTGTGAAACCTTTTTTCTATTTGTGAAAATGCAATACAGGCTCATTTTAATGCTTTTTAGGGGTCCAGACTGCATTAGAACGGGTCCTGATTGAAAACCACTACACATATACTCTTCAAATCTGGACTAAATTATCACAGTGAGGCTATACATTATGTAAAACATAGTTTCAGATTTGTGAAACCTTTACCCTATTTGTGAAAATGCAATAAAGGCACATTTTAATGCTTTTTAGGGGTCCAGACCGCATTAGAACTGATCCTGATTAAAAACCACTACACCTAGACTCTTCAAATCTGGACTAAATTATCACAGTGAGGCTGTACATTATGTAAAACATAGTTTCAGATTTGTGAAACCTTTACCCTATTTGTGAAAATGCAATAAAGGCACATTTTAGTGCTTTTTAGGGGTCCAGACCGCATTAGAACTGATCCTGATTAAAAACCACTACACCTAGACTCTTCAAATCTGGACTAAATTATCACAGTGAGGCTATACATTATGTAAAACATAGTTTCAGATTTGTGAAACCTTTACCCTATTTGTGAAAATGCAATAAAGGCACATTTTAATGCTTTTTAGGGGTCCAGACCGCATTAGAACTGATCCTGATTAAAAACCACTACACCTAGACTCTTCAAATCTGGACTAAATTATCACAGTGAGGCTATACATTATGTAAAACATAGTTTCAGATTTGTGAAACCTTTAACCTATTTGTGAAAATTCAATTCGGTCTGGACCCCTAAAAAACATTCAAATAAGCCTGTATTGCATTTTCACAAATAGGGTAAAGGTTTCACAAATCTGAAACTATGTTTTACATAATGTATAGCCTCACTGTGATAATGTAGTCCAGATTTGAAGAGTCTAGGTGTAGTGTTTTTCAACCAGGACCGATTTGAAGATTCTAAGTGGTTTTCAAGCCGAATCGGATGCTGCGAATCGGATGCCAACTTCAGCGTCGTAGCACACTGCACGCACACTTAATCACGCACTCACTCACTCACACACTCACTCAGTCACTCACACAATTATGTTTCTGTAATCTATGTCAGTAGTATGTATTTTCTTTTGTGGGGGTCAGCACAACTATATAAATATATATTAACAATTAAGCGACTCATGATGAACAGGTAACTTATCTATACACGAGGTGGTGGACCTGACAGTAAGCACATCTATACAGCACACAGTACGCTCAAACAGCAGGTCAGCTGCTTGAACCTGCGTAATATAGGAATCCTTTAATCGAACTCCTCTCTCCTTTCCAACCCCCACTCCTCCTCTCTCTCTCTCTCTCTCTCTCTCTCTCTCTCTCTCTCTCTCTCTCTCTCTCTCTCTCTCTCTCTCTCTCTCTCTTCTCTTTCTCTTTCTCTTTCTCTCTCTCTCTCTCTCTCTCCCACCCGCCCCCAGCTGCGCACCGTGGTGCGTGAGCTGAAGGTCCGGGCGGTCAGCAGGGGGGCCAGTCAGCTGCGGAGGCAGCGGGGTAACGAGGCGGGGCTTGAGGGCGAGGGGGAGGAGCCTCTCCAGCTGTGGCGGGAAACGGCCCGCTTCGTGGCGGGGGACCTGGAGGGGGACATCGCCAAGGCGTTCTCTCAGGTAGGGCGCGGGCGCCGGGGCTAGTGGGTGTTGTGGTTCCAGGTTGCTATGGAGACGAGTGATGGAGGTTTATGATGGAGGTTAAGAGTGAGAGAGAGAGTCATCGAGACAGCCGGCGTGCCGGTCTGTGTCGCGGCTGCGCTATGATTGCACGTGCGGTTGGTTTAGTGTCTACTGTGAAAGTGCAACACGGCGTGGCTGCACTCTAACGATTCAGTGTTTCGTACCCATGATTAGGAATATAAGCTCAAGTCGATGATGAAGTCATGTGTTTGCGTTGATTAATTAAATCAGGTTTATTTTTCTTTTAAGTATTTATTACATGAATGATGTTCTAGTTTATATTTATCAGGTAAATATAATCTCTCTCTCTCTCTCTCTCTCTCTCTCTCTCTCTCTCTCTCTCTCTCTCTCTCTCTCTCTCTCTCTCTCTCTCTCTCTCTCTCTCTCTCTCTCTCTCTCTCTCTCTCAGATGCTGGTTGTGTCGTCCACAGAACCTCAGACCCCTTTCAACTCTGCAGTTTCTCCCCCGCGGTCTGGCCACGCCCAGCCCCCCACGACCGGCCCTGTCACTCCAGGTGGTTTCTTCAGTTCATTGGCTGAGAGGCGAGGGGGCGGGACCTTCATGGTGCATCTTGCTTGAATCTAAACCAAACAGGAAGAAGTCTGTGGACCGATGAGTTGTGGGGTTTTCTGTCCTAATCTGCATCCTATGCTACCTCATTGATGCTGCCACTTATTTTTACATACATATTTTACTTATTTTTACTAACTTTATCGGGATCTTGTATTGTTGCTACTATATGAGTGTTGAGGAACCAAGCCTATATCAGAGTCAAGTCAACTTTACTGTAAATTTCAAAACATGGGCCAGAGATCTAGGAACGTAAATTGAGTTTATCTCTGGTCCACGATATAATAAGAAGAAAACGATAGAATTAGGTCGAATAAGATAAGTAATATTTAAAATAATAATAATAATAATATTATTATTATTGCATTAATAATATAAGATTAGTACTTGTTTACTCTTGTACGATAAGATGTAGTTAAAGTATCTCTGACTCTCCATCCTGATCCCCTTCAGGGCCCCTCCCTCCCAGGGGCCCCTCCCCGGGGTGCCTGGCCCCCGTCCTCCAGACCCCCGTGGTGACCCTGACCCATGTCCGGGTCCCCCTGTCAGGCCCCCCTGTAGGGGTGCTTGTCCCTCCGTCCACGCCGGGGCAGGGGCCCTCAGCCACGCCCTCCGTTGCGTTGCCAGGGGCAGGTTGCCAAGCAGCCGCCTCCACGCCTCTGTTGCCGCGGCTCAGCCAAGCGTCGGCCGTTGCCGGGGCAACGGACAAGCCTGGCTCAAGGGTGGTAAGACCTGTGTGTTTCGATGCTATGCTAATGCTATTGGCGATTGCTCACACATTGGTAAGACCTGTCTGTTTCGAAGCTATGCTTATGCTATTGGCGATTGCTCACACATTGGTAAGACCTGTGTGTTTTTATGCTATACTAATGCTAATGCTAATGTCGATTGCTAACACAGATCACTGCTGGTCCTTGAATGGCTAGCGAACCACGCCTCGTTGGAAATGACGTGACCTTTTATAGAGAATTTTATCCACACACAATATCTTATAGTCTAGGTTAAATCAGATGCAACAACATTTAAATAAAATAACATTACCAAGAGAAAACTATCTAGACAAGGAACTTTGTAGCGTGATTAATGGACCTCTAGGATACCAGAAATAAAGTTGTTTTTAATTATTTGAGAAAGCATGACATGAGAAACACAGTGATACCCACAAAAAGTTTAAGGGATACGTTTTCAGATTGTTTCACTTCACTTTATAACTTAATGCCCTGCATCCAAATAATAACCCAGAATAATACAGTGTTTGAAATGATTACATGCTCCAATGGGGTTCCCTCTATGTCTGGCTCAACCAGATCAGTTAACTGCAAATAAAGCCTGTGACTTTAACCTTAATTAAAGTGATTTTATTTAATTTGGTTTGGCATAGAGAAATTCAACATCTTGTGTAATCGTTTCAGGAACCTGTTGAAGGCCCAGGCAAGGCAGGTCAACAGGAGCAGAGGTCCAAGTGCTTCGTGGACTTCAATAAGATATACCTGCACCTCTCCCACCCCTGGAGGGAGGGCAAGGACGGCCCCCTCTCGCCCTTGGGTAGGGCACGTCTTTGTCTCCGTTATATTACAACGAAATAAGCGTCCACTAACTACACTGTGGGTTCATGCTGTCTGCAGTGGCTCTCCGTTTCGCTCCTCTTTTCCGTCAGTGTACCACTTGGTGGAGTGAGTCTCAAACAGCGTTTCTGACCCGAGCAACGAGACAAGTTGACTTTATTTCCAGGGACGGCTGGTATAAATGGGCTAACAGGGCTAAGCCCTCCCTACCTTTTACAGTAAAAATGAAAAAATATTATTAAAAACCTTAGAACATATTGTTTTAAATTTTGGTAAACCTAAAGCAGCACCAGCACCAAAAAGTGACAGAAAAACCCAGGATATATGATATATCTTCGTTTTTTTCCAGTGAACGGGCTAAATGTATTCAGCCCTAGCGGAGTAGAGTAAGCTTCCATTCAATTTTGATTGACAGGTATCGTGACACGCCCCCTTCATATGCTTCCCATTTGGGCTAAAGTCATTCAGCCCAAGCACAGTAGCGTAAGCGGGCATTTTATTGTGATTGACAGGTGTCATGACACGCCCCCATTTGGGCTAATTTCATTTAGCCCAAGCGCAGTAGCGTAAGCTTCCATTGAAGTTTGATTGACAGGTGCCCTGACACGCCCCCTTCATATGCTTCCCATTTGGGCTAAATTAGTTTAGCCCAAAGGTTGACCTAGCACAGTAGCTACAGTACTGTGACCTTCGACCAATCACAGCACAGTAGCGCAAGTGCAGTATGGTGGGCGTTAGCATGAAAATGAACGAAGTGGATTATTTACTTTCTAATCAGTTTTCTTTAATGTCTTTGGAGGAAAAATTGGAAGTGAAGAGATTGGGGACACATCAACCAAACTATGTACAGATTTACTGTCAGGAGTGCGGTCAGAATATGGCCGGTAATAGTGCATTTGTAAGCGGGTCAACAACGTTTCGTATCGAAACATTAAATAAAGCTGTCTAAATAACCCAACATGACGTGACAAGTGTGTAGAGAAAGTGGCCCCTCTCCCAGCTGCATTTCAGCGACAGGCAGTAGCAATAAGGTTCTCTAAGGAATCGGAAATGATCTAATTTAATGTTGCATACAACATTGCCAAAGAGGAGTTGCCATTCACCAAATTTAAATCCGAAATTATTCTCATGATGAAAAATTGATTGAACCTCAACTCGACGTATAGCAATGAGATGGCATGTGCACAATTCATTGCAGTAATAGGCGACACCTTAAAGCAAAAGACAGCTGCGGACGTCGGAAACGCCACATAGGCCTACATGTCCTTCATGATTGACGGCGACACAGACGTCTCTACCAAAGAGTGTGTGATCGTCTACAGCCGCAATTTGCGCAAAGGGAGACCGGTCAACATTTTAATTGTGTAATACTTTAAGCACAAAAGTTTTATTTTGCTTAATGGTTTAGTTCGAAATGTTCAATTTCAGCTCAGTGAAGCACTTTAAACACCTTATTTTTATTTTTATTTATAATTGTGCTTCAAATAAAGACACGCCTTTCTCTACACCTTATTCTTGTTTAAAAATCATTCACATTATATGAAAGTTATGAACAGAGATATAAAGGTGACCTCATGGCGTCTGGAGCCCTGTGAAGTATTGATAAATGTAATGCATTCTTTAGCCCACCCACCCAAAATCACCACCAGCCGTCACTGTTTATTTTTACATTATTATAGAAAACACAAAATTATAATATCAAACGCACGGTCCTTCCCCCAGTATCTGACTCCTACTAGCAAAAGTCACGTCCAAACCTTAGAATTAGTATTAGTTAATACTAATCCCCTATTTATAGAATCGAAAACACAAAATATAGAAATGTTTTTTTAATTGTCATTACCAATAATAAATTATTTTTCACAAACTTATTATTATTAATCGATGAGTTCCTCTTGGGCTCCTGCACTGTCTCCTCTCTGGGCTGCATGGGGTCTTGGTTTACTGTTTTAAGACCTAATTCCATTTCATTTCAATCGAATGAACAATGCCGTTTTCCTATCCTCTCTGATGAGTGGACCGGCCGTCCAACCCTTTATTATCTGATCTGATATCATCAGATCAGATAATAATGGGTCTGACCTGAGGATATCAGATCAGATAATAAAGGGTTGGACGGCCACACCCCTCCCCACAAGGCCGTTACGATGTTGACCTCCACGGTGGAACCCGCGTCGTTCCTTATTACTAATCGCCGTTCCTGATTGGTCGAAGTGAATCCAAGTCATAGTTGACATTGCAAATAATTGCAGTGAGTCAGCGGCCACGGCGGTTTCCCTGGTAATCTGCTCACGAAGGTGACATCATCACCAGTATTGTAGAATCATTACCCAAACACGACAGACCCATATTAGTAACTCAAAACTCGGTAAGGGTTTTCTGGAAGGTGGGCGTGGCTTTGAGCCGAGGGTGTTGGCGACAGATGCAGTGCAGTGTCTCAACCGGCCGGGGGATGGTAGGGCGGAGCTCTGAGGTCCCTGAGGAGCCAGGGGCGGGTCCCTGGTGGGCGTCACACGGGGCCCCTGGAAGTCGCCCTCTGGATAGCCTAGCCTAGCCTAGCCTTCTGGTCGGGACAACAGGGAAGCGTCTCTTACTGCAATGATGGGACTCTACGTCACATTACGTCTCGTAATATGGAGATGGATTGAGATGTGCCAATTAAATGATTTAGCGCAAAATGCACTGAATTCATTGTGTGTGTGTGTGTGTGTGTGTGTGTGTGTGTGTGTGTGTGTGTGTGTGTGTGTGTGTGTGTGTGTGTGTGTGTGTGTGTGTGTGTGTGTGTGTGTGTGTGTGTGTTTATATATTATAGTTATACATTACAGCTTCATTATATTATATTGGCAATACCGGATCACAAGCCCTGTTGTGTTGTCTAGAAGGCAAATCGTATGATTAATTTCTTGCTGCCTTTCCTTTCCTGGCCTCCAGAGTGCGCTGTGGTGCTGGACCTGCTGATGGCGCTGCCAGAAGAGCTCCCTCTGCTGGATGGAGGCAAACTACGCCAGCACATGATCGAGGTAATAACGCAAACGCAGATAGAGGGTGTGGGCCAAAATAAAGAAACAACACAATAAAAGTGTAATCCCGCACAGGCTTTAAAACTTGCTCGCTGTTTCTTTTCCCTTCTGTTATTTGTTTTGTGAATCTTAGTCAGGTTTTTTATGGGAAAAAGTTAAACATTACATGAAGAAGTCATGGCCCATAAAGCTTCACCCCGTTTAAAAGCGCGTGTCTTCACCTCTGGAATATGGCTGCAGACAATAAAACACCTTCAGTCATTCCTTTTACTGGGGTTGTTGGGTCGTCATGGATACTTGAAAAATAAATACTAAAGTCTGACTGATGTAAAGTGTCCCTGTTTACAATAATCGTATAGCTGTGGCTCCCAATGGGGTTCAACCCGGTGCCATACGGGTAACCCCTGGTAAGGTACGGGGTTCAACTGTACAAATTAGAACGCAGATCAAACCCGTAAGGGGAGAACCGGCCTTTGGTTTAGAAAAAATTCACACTCATTCAATAAAAAAATAAAAACGTTGTAAATCCCCCGGAGAGGTAATCCCTTGGTTACAGCAGCCGTGGAAACACAGGATATAAAACAATACAATGACAATACAAAGTAGTGCTAAAGAAAACAAAAATGGATTCTAAAGTAAGGAAAAACAGTATCAACAGTCTAAACAGTATAAATCATAAAGTGGCCCAGTGCCAGTACACATTATTTAAATGCAATGTAAAAAAATATATAATAATAGAAACAGTGACACCAACATATGCCTTGAGCGAGGGTTGTCACGCCCTACCTGCGTGCCTGGAGCAGTATCCGCGTGCTACACCCCACCTGGGGGACTTTTACGGGGCTATAAGGGCGCAGGGGATGGCGGCGTTGGAATCCGGTTTAATGATGTTTTTATAACGATACACGGCCCGATGCTGCCGTGCACGAGGGCGTGTGGTGAGGGCTGGTCTAATCTGTGCACACAGATTACTCACTGCAGCACAGGTATGTAGCCTCACCCAGCCGCAGAGTCCAGTAGCACTGGGCCAGGTGAGGCTGCTTCCCCAAGCTATCCCCACCCCCCCCACACACACACACACACACCCCCACCCCCCCACCGGCCACGTCCACTCACCCACCAAACGTGCAGGGGCACTCTGTTTCACTCCTCTCAGAGAAAGTCTTTGTTGAGTATTTGTTGTTTTATTTCTTTTTTATATCACAGCAAAATTTAAAAAAAGAAGAGCAAAATAATAATATCAAACACACAGAAAAGAAAGAACTGTGTTGCTTCCCCCAGTATCTGATTCCAACTCACCAAAGTTAAAGTCCAACCCTAATAATTAGTATTGGTTAATACCAAACAGAAACGTCATATTTATATAACCGGAAATACAAATACAGAGATGTTTTTATCATTAATGCATAACCCTAACCCTAACCTTGTAAATAATAAAACAATCATCATTACCAATAATTAATTGTTTTGTATCGAACTTCTCATTAACCAATGAGATCCCCTTTGGCACACTGTCCCCTCAACCAACAACGCACGCCACGGAGGATCAACAAAGCTGCTCTTCCTGCCCAACCCGCTTACGTCTCTCTCCCCCCTGACCCCTGACCCCATGCAGACCTACGCCAGCCTCTCCGCCCCCGCCCCGCGGGCAGAGAGGGGTGAAGTCCCCCCGCCGCCGGCCGCGGCCACCCGCCCCGGCCCCGCCGAAGCGGAACCCAGCCGGGACGCCGGGAACTCGGCCGCCGCGGGAGAACACAACTACTCGAGTGACCGCGGCGAGCGCGTGGTAGCGGCGAAGACAACCACGCCGCCGCCGCCGCCCGAGCCCCCGCTGTGCCCCCTCAACCCGTTCAAGGTGCCCTTGAAGCTCTTGGTGAAACGCTCTTAGCTAGCCTGTGGACACACGCCGCTCCCCGACGTAGCGCTCGCTGTATGCCCGGTCCTCCCTGTTTACGTTCTGTGAGGCGCACAGGGTCTGACGCACGTCAAGAAGTACGTCTGGCGTCGCTGAACGTGAACCGCCGCTATGCGGGGGTTTGAGGCAGGGCCGTAGAAAGAGCTCGTCTGGGGCTGCGGTTGTGTCAGGCCCCCCAAACCCCATCTAGCCCAGACTCTTGATACATGTAAAACCTTTTCTAATGAATGTTCGTGGGATCCGCAAGTGAGAGTAAAGTTTATTCTGTATGGTATGGTTGTTACTATTAAGATATGTTTGTGATAATAAATATCCCTTCAAAGGTCATGCGCTTGCCTGAACCGCTAGTTAATGAATATTCGGTCAATCATTAAAGACCAATGCAACCAAACCCATTTTTGAAGAAATTATACGTAACACCTACATTGTCGGTTAAAAGATTTTGAATCTGTTCGATCTGTTCTACCCTGGCCTGAAATCGTTTTTTGTTTCCTAAAACCGTTGCCCCTTTCAGGAAGGACTTTTATTACCCTGTAACCATCTTCAAATAAATATTATCAGAGTTGCCGAGGAGTGTTGTGGAATTTGAATATTGTTTGATTGCTTTTTGTTGGGGTATGGCCGCATACTCCCTCTTCCTTATCACACGTAGAGCCCTTTATGAGCTGACGCCAGCTTCCTACTGGCGGACTGGGATGTCCGGAAGATAAGGACGACCACAGTAGCAAACTGCACATTCACACACCGGAGCTCCTTGGGATCCCGCTGGACGCGCTCAAACAAGGGATTACGCTCTCTTTTTTTTTTCATGAGGAACCGTTTCTCCCCGGCTAACTTCAGAAAGGCTGCGGGCCGCGATGGCCTCGACTTCTCGTAGGAGCATCTGGGTGGTGTTCACCTGGGTGGTGTTCACCTGGGTGGTGGTCCTCTGTGGACCGCAGGTGGAGGGTGAGCGATTCATGTTGTAGATAATGGAGGAGATGGTGGAAGGAGGAAGAAATGTATCGTATGTATGAATAATAATAATTCATCCGTTTTTTACTGCGCTTATCTAAATACTCAAAGACGCTTTACAAAAAAAAGGATTACGGACAGTACAGACACTCAAACAAAAGGAAAATAAACAACACCACAACAACAGACGTCACAATAAGAGAGGGAGAAAGGGTGGAAGATGGGGGAGGATGATTTGTCAGATGTTGTAGGTGGTCCTGAAGAGATGGGTTTTAAGTTGACTCTTGAATCAAAGGAGTGTATCGGGAGTTTCTGATGGCGATAGGGAGGGAGTTCCAGAGGGGAGGGGCGGCGATGGCGAAGGCTCTGTCCCCCAGGGGGCGCTACTTCAGGGTGTCCGCGCATCCGTAAAAAGTCTTAAATTCATGTTTCTAAATTGAAGGCCTTAAAAAGTCTTAAATTCGTTACAAATGTCACATGCTTGTCTTGAATACTGTAACTCAAGGTCTTAAATTTGTCGGGGCAGCACTATTTATTTTTTTATCTTTCTCGGGGAGCTTTTCAGGAAGGACATGTAGAGAGGCTTCTTTCTTGATAGCTGCATATATAAACGATTATCTGCGACAATGGGTAGGTGCAAATTCAAGAACAGTTGGCTGGAAGACGTCCGTTTCCGAAGTTGGCTTGCGTCTGTTGCCAACCCCCACCGTTGCGTGTTTTAGGTCTTAAATTTCATTGAAGGTGGTATTAAAAACGTCTTGGATAGTCTTATATTTGACTTGCTGAAACCTGCAGATACCCTAACTTGGTCCTGGTGATGGGGGTGAGAAGGTGGGCCTCAGCGGAGCGAGTGGGGGAGTGGCGGCGGAGGAGATCTGTTATGTACGGGGGTGCAAGGTTGTTTAGGGCCTTGTAGGTGGTGAGGAGGATGAGGTTTATCGGTTAAATACAAAGCTAACAAGGTGCTTTAACCGATGAGAAATAAAGGCGTAATATATGAATTATGGCGACTTGAATAGCGGCTTGATGCCGGGGTATCTATAGAGGTAGAGCAGCATATACTAATTAATACATCATATGTATATATTGATTGACTCTATCTATATAAAAAGGGAGATATATTTACAGTATATAATAATTTATAGATTATATATATATATATATATAGAGATATATCTGAATTTTTTTTATGTATACTGTATATAAGTAAATTACTATCTGTCTCTCTCTCTATATACATGTAATTTAAATGACTGTACTAATTAATGTTCCTTACTGTACTGACAGCGATATATTGTTTCACCTTCTGACAAATGTACGTTTACATATTGTAAATTGCTTTGGATGAAAGCGTCAGCTAAATGCCCTAAATGTAAATTACTCTCTCTCTCTGTCTCTCTCACTCTCTCTCTCTCTCTCTCTCTCTCTCTCTCTCTCTCTCTCTCTCTCTCTCTCTCTGTCTCTCTCAATCTCTCTCTCTGTCTCTCTCTGTCTCTCTCTCTCTCTCTCTCTCTCTCTCTCTCTCTCTCTCTCTCTCTCTCTCTCTGTCTCTCTCAATCTCTCTCTCTGTCTCTCTGTCTCTCTCTCTCTCTGTCTCTCTTTGTCTCTCTCTGTCTCTCTCTCTCACTGTCGCGCTCTCTCTCTCATTCATGTATATATATATATGATGTATAACTGACTATATATCTTGATGTCTTGCACGCACGCCCGTCGAGTTTGACCAGTTAGTTGAACCTGTTGGTTAGTTTAATGTGGTTGTGTCAGAACCTGGGACGGGCTCAGCTCGTATCCGCCCTTCCACCGCCACACACTTCATTAATCAACGCACCAGCTGCAGGAAGCTGTTCATGTTGTAGAAACAAGGACTCACCTACTTTATTTCTATTTATTTGTGAATTCGATCCATTTTTAAATAATGCCCCAGCCTAGGAAAATGTTTGAAAAAAAGATGAGTGAATGTAATCCTTTCTGAATGTGCTTCCTATAGTAGGGTTTGGGTGCGCGTTTGTGTTTGCGTGCGTGTGTATGTGTGTGCGTATGTGTGTGTTAGAGTATATGCAGATGCAGATATAGCTTATTTAAGATAATTGATTCACTAGAAACTTTTCTAACTAAATGTATCGGTGTGTGTGTTTGTGTGTGAGTGTGTGTGTCTTTGTTTGGGGGGCGGTGGGGGGGTGTTCATAACATGATTCAGTTAGGTTTCGCCCGGTGTCTTTAAGTTTCTTTCTACAAAAACGAATCTCATGGTTGAAGGTTTTATGAGCCTGATTTATTGCCTGAATTTCCGGAGGAAATCGAGTGCAGATATGAGACGGAGATCTTCTAGGTGATAAACTGTTGACAGATTATTTTTACAAGTAACTAATTTAATACTGAAGCCTCCTGCGTGAATTATCACGCACAGAATGTAGAGTAAAATATGTAGATTAAGACTAAACATGTCAGAATTATTCTTTTCATCATCGTTAATGTCATGAATGTAATCGGTCAAATTGCTATTAAATTATGTGTAATTTAATAGTATAATATAATAAGTATAATAATAATCTGACTTCAACAGATGGAACAGTGACTTCTGCATCCACGGTTCTGACTTCAACCGTTACAACTGTGAATTCTGTCCAACTGACTTCTAAAACTACGGTTCAAACTTCAACAGCAGATCCATCGACTTCTGCATCCAAAGTTCTGACATCAACAGATGGAGGATTGACTTCTGCATCCACAGTTCAGATTTCAACAAATGAAAAAGTCACTTGTAACCCACTGACTTCTGAAACTATGGTTCAAACTTCAACAGCAGAGCCATCAACTTCTGCATCCACACTTCTGACTTCAACAGATGGACCAATGACTTCTGCATTCACAGTTCTGACTTCAACAGATGGAACAATGACTTCTGACCCACTGACTTCTCAAACTACTATTAAAATTTTAGCATCAGAGCCATCGACTTCTGCAGTCACAGTTCTGACTTCGATAGATCAACCATTGACTTCTGCATCCACAATTCAGACTTCAACAGATGAAACAGTGACTTCTTACCCACCGACTCCTCAAACTACGGTTCAAAACTCAACAGCAGAGCCATCAACTTCTGCATCCACAGTTCTGACTTCAACAGATGGACCATTGACTTCTGCATCCACAGTTCTGACTTCAACAGATGGACCATTGACTTCTGCATCAACAGTTCTGACTTCAACAGATGGACCATTGACTTCTGCATCAACAGTTCTGACCTTAACAGATGCATCAGTAACTACTGACTCACTGACTCCTCCGACTACGGTTCAAAACTCAACAGCAGAGCCATCGACTTCTGCATCCACAATTCTGACTGCAACAGATGGACCGTTGACTTCTCGATCCACAGTTCTGACCTCAACAGATGGAACATTGACTTCTGACCCACTGACTCCTCAAACTACGGTTCAAACTTCAACAGCAGAGCCATCAACTTCTGCATCCACACTTCTGACTTCAACAGATGGAGGATTGACTTCTGCATCCACAGTTCTGACTTCAACATATGGAACATTGACTTCTGACCCACTGACTCCTCAAACTACGGTTCAAACTTCAACAGCAGAGCCATCAACTTCTGCATCCACACTTCTGACTTCAACAGATGGACCATCGACTTCTGCAGTCACAGTTCTGACTTCAACAGATCAACCGTTGACTTCTGCGTCCACAATTCTGACTACAACAGATGGACCATCAACTTCTGCATCCACACTTCTGACTTCAACAGTTGGACCATTGACTTCTGCATCCACAATTCTGACTGCAACAGATGGACCGTTGACTTCTCGATCCACAGTTCTGACCTCAACAGATGGAACATTGACTTCTGACCCACTGACTCCTCAAACTACGGTTCAAACTTCAACAGCAGAGCCATCAACTTCTGCATCCACACTTCTGACTTCAACAGATGGAGGATTGACTTCTGCATCCACAGTTCTGACTTCAACATATGGAACATTGACTTCTGACCCACTGACTCCTCAAACTACGGTTCAAACTTCAACAGCAGAGCAATCAACTTCTGCATCCACACTTCTGACTTCAACAGATGGACCATCGACTTCTGCAGCCACAGTTCTGACTTCAACAGATCAACCGTTGACTTCTGCGTCCACAATTCTGACTACAACAGATGGACCATCAACTTCTGCATCCACACTTCTGACTTCAACAGTTGGACCATTGACTTCTGCATCCACAGTTCAGACTTCAACAGATGAAAAAGTCACCTCTAACCCACTGACTTCTGAAACTACGGTTCAAACTTCAACAGCAGAGCCATCGACTTCCGCATCCACTGTTCTGACTCCAACAGCAGAGCCATCGACTTTTGCATCAACAGTTCTGACTTCGACAGATCAATCATTGACTTCTGCATCCACAATTCAGACTTCAACAGATGAAACAGTGACTTCTGACCCACTGATTTCTCAAACTACGGTTCAAACTTCAACAGCAAAATCATCGACTTCCGCATCCACAGTTCTGACTTCAACAACGGCGTCATCGACTTCTGCATCCACAGTTCTGACTCAAACAGATGGACCATTTACTTCTGCATCCACAGTTCTGACTCAAACAGATGGAACAATGACTTCTGCGTCCACAGTTCTGACTACAACAGTTGGACCATTGACTTCTGCATCCACAGTTCAGACTTCATCAAATGAAAAAGTCACTTCTAACCCACTGACTTCTGAAACTACGGTTCATACTTCAACAGCAGAGCCATCGACTTCTGCATCCACAGTTCTGACTTCAACAGATGGACCATTGACTTCTGCATCCCCAATTCAGACTTCAACAGATGAAACAGTGACTTCTGACCCACTGGTTTCTCAAACTACGGTTCAAACTTCAACAGCAGAATCATCGACTTCCGCATCCACAGTTCTGACTTCAACAACAGCGTCATCGACTTCTGCATCCACAGTTCTGACTTCAACAGATGGACCATTGACTTCTGCATCCACAGTTCTGACCTCAACAGATGGAACAATGACTTCTCACCCAATGACTTCTCAAACTTCAACTGCAGAGAAATCGACTGCTGCATCAACAGTTATGACTTCAACAGATGGAACATTGACTTCTGACCCACTGACCTCTCAAACTACAGTTCAAACTTCACCAGTAGAGCCATCGACTTCTGCATCAACAGTTCCGACTTCAACAGATCGACCATTGACTTCTGCATCAACAGTTCTGACTTCAACAGATGAAACAGTGACTTCAGACACACTGACCTCTCAAACTACAGTTCAAACTTCACCTGCAGAGCCATCGACTACTGCATCCACACTTCTGACTTCGACAGATCAACCATGGACATCTGCATCCACAATTCAGACTTCAACAGATGAAACAGTGACTTCTGACCCGCTGACTTCTCAAATTCCAGTTCAAACTTCACCAGCAGAGCCATCGACTTCTGCATCCACAGTTCTGACTCAAACAGATGGACCATTGACTTCTGACGCACTGACCTCTCAAACTACAGTTCAAACCTCCCCAGTAGAGCCATCGACTTCTGCATCCACACTTCTGACTTCAACAGATCGACCATTGACTTCCGCATCCACTATTCAAACTTCAACAGCAGAGCCATCGACTTCTGCATTCACAGTTCTGATTTCAACAGATGGACCATTGACTTCTGCGTCCACAATTCTGGCGACAACAGTCGGACCATTGACTTCTGCATCCACAGTACAGACTTCAACAGATGAAAAGGTGACTTCTGACCCACTGATTTCTCAAACTACGGTTCAAACATCAACAGCAGAGCCATCGACTTCTGCATCCACAGTTCTGACTTCAACAGATGGACCATTTACTTCTGCATCAACAGTTCTGACTTCAACAGATGGACCATTGACTTCTGCATCCACAGTTCTGACTTCAACATATGAAACAGTGACTTCTGACACACTGACCTCTCAAACTACTGGTCGAATTTCCACATCAGAGCCTTCAAATTCTGCATCCACAGTTCTGACTTCAACAGATGGACCATTGACTTCTGCATCCACAGTTTTGACTTCAACAGATGGAACAATGACTTCTGACCCACTGACTTCTCAAACTACTGTTCAATCGTCAACATCAGAACAATCGACTTCTGCAGTCACTGTTCTGACTTCAACAGCGGAGCCATCGACTTCTGCATCAACAGTTCTGACTTCAACAGATCAACCATTGACTTCTGCATCCACAGTTCTGACCTCAACAGATGGAACAATGACTACTGACCCATTGACTTCTCAAACTACGGTTCAAACGTCAACAGCAGAGCAATCAACTTCTGCATCAACAGTTCTGACTTCAACGGATGGAGGATTGACTTCTGCATCCACAGATATGACTTCAACAGATGGACCATTGACTTCTGCATCCACATTTCTGATTCCAACAGATGGAACATTGACTTCTGACCCACTGACCTCTCAAACTACAGTTCAAACCTCACCAGTAGAGCCATCGACTTCTGCATCCACACTTCTGACTTCAACAGATCGACCGTTGACTTCCGCATCCACTGTTCAAACTTCAACAGCAGAGCCATCGACTCCCGCATCCACAGTTCTGACTTCAACAGATGGACCATTGACTTCTGCGTCCACAATTCTGACGACAACAGTTGGACCATTGACTTCTGCCTCCACAGTTCAGACTTCAACAGATGGACCATTGACTTCTGCATCCATAGTTCTGACTTCAACAGAGGGAACAATGACTTCTGACCCATTGACTTCTCCAACTACGGTTCAAACTTCAACAGCAGAGCAATCAACTTCTGCATCAACATTTCTGACTTCAACGGATGGAGGATTGACTTCTGCATCCACAGATATGACTTCAACAGATGGACCATTGACCTCTGCATCCACAATTTTGACTTCAACAGATGTAACATTGACTTCCGCATCCACTGTTCAAACTTCAACAGCAGAGCCATCAACTCCCGCATCCACAGTTCTGGCTTCAACAGATGGACCATTGACTTCTGCGTCCACAATTCTGACAACAACATTTGGACCATTGACTTCTGCTTCCACAGTTCAGACTTCAACCGATGCAAATTTGACTTCTGACCCACTGATTTCTCAAACTACGGTTCAAACATCAACAGCAGAGCCATCGACTTCTTCATCCACAGTTCTGACTCCAACAGATGGACCATTTACTTCAGCATCAACAGTTCCGACTTCAACAGATGGACCATTGACTTCTGCATCCACAGTTCTGACTTCAGCAGATGGAACAATGACTTCTGACCCACTGACTTCTCAAACTACTGTTAAAATTTCAACATCAGAGCCATTGACATCTGCAGTCACAGTTCTAACTTCAACAGATGAACCGTTGACTTCTGCATCCACAGTTCTGACCTCAACAGTTGGAGCATCGATTTCTGCATCCACACTTCTGACCTCAACAGATGGACCATTGACTTCTGCATCCACAGTTCTGACTACAGCAAATGAAAATGTGACTTCTGACCCACTGACTTCTCAAACTACTGTTCAATCTTCAACATCAGAACAATCGACTTCTGCAGTCACTGTTCTGACTTCAACAGCGGAGCCATCGACTTCTGCATCAACAGTTCTGACTTCAAAAGATGAACCATTGACTTCTGCCTCCACAGTTCTTACCTCAACAGATGGAACAATGACTACTGACCCATTGACTTCTCATACTACGGTTCAAACTTCAACAGCAGATCAATCGACTTCTGCATCAACAGTTCTGATGTCAACGGATGGAGGGTTGACTTCTGCATCCACAGTTATGACTTCAACAGATGGACAATTGACTTCTGCATCCACAGTTCTGACTTCAACATATGGAACATTGACTTCTGACCCACTGACCTCTCAAACTACAGTTCAAACTTCACCAGTGATGCCATCGACTTCTGCATCCACAGTTCTGACTTCAACAGATGGACCATTGACTTCCGCATCCACTGTTCAAACTTCAACAGCAGAGCCATCGACTCCCGCATCCACAGTTCTGTCTTCAACAAATGGACTTTCGACTTCTGCATCCACAGTTCTGATTCCAACAGATGGACCATTGACTTCTGCGTCCACAATTCTGACGACAACAGTTGGACCATTGACTTCTGCATCCACAGTTCAGACTTCAACAAATGCAAATGTGACTAATGACCCACTGATTTCTCAAACTACGGTTCAAACATCAACAGCAGAGCCATCGACTTCTTCATCCACAGTTCTGACTCCAACAGATGGACCATTGACTTCTGCATCCACAGTTCTGACTTCAGCAGATGGACCATTGACTTCTGCATCCACAGTTCTGACTTCAACAGATGAAAATGTGACTTCTGACCCACTGACTTCTCAAACTACTGTTCAATCTTCAACATCAGAACAATCGACTTCTGCAGTCACTGTTCTGACTTCAACAGTGGAGCCATCGGCTTCTGCATCAACAGTTCTGACTTCAACAGATCAACCATTGACTTCTGCATCCACAGTTCTTACCTCAACAGATGGAACAATGACTACTGACCCATTGACTTCTCATACTACGGTTCAAACTTCAACAGCAGATCAGTCGACTTCTGCATCCACAGTTCTGTCTTCAACAGATGGACCATTGACTTCTGCATCCACAGTTCTGATTTCAACAGATGGAACATTGACTTCTGACCCACTGACCTCTCAAACTACAGTTCAAACCTCACCAGCAGAGCCATCGACTCCCGCATCCACAGTTCTGACTTCAACAGATGGACCATTGACTTCTGCGTCCACAATTCTGACGACAACAGTTGGACCATTGACTTCTGCATCCACAATTCAGACTTCAACAGATGGACCATTGACTTCTGCATCCACAGTTCTGACTTCAACAGATGGAACAATGACTTCTGACCCATTGACTTCTCAAACTACGGTTCAAACTTCAACAGCAGAGCAATCAACTTCTGCATCAACATTTCTGACTTCAACGGATGGAGGATTGACTTCTGCATCCACAGATATGACTTCAACAGATGGACCATTGACCTCTGCATCCACAGTTCTGACTTCAACAGATGTAACATTGACTTCCGCATCCACTGTTCAAACTTCAACAGCAGAGCCATCGACTCCCGCATCCACAGTTCTGGCTTCAACAGATGGACCATTGACTTCTGCGTCCACAATTCTGACGACAACAGTTGGACCATTGACTTCTGCATCCACAGTTCTGACTTCAACAGATGGACCATTGACTTCTGCATCCACAGTTTTGACTTCAACAGATGGAACAATGACTTCTGACCCACTGACTTCTCAAACTACTGTTCAATCGTCAACATCAGAACAATCGACTTCTGTAGTCACTGTTCTGACTTCAACAGCGGAGCCATCGACTTCTGCATCAACAGTTCTGTCTTCAACAGATCAACCATTGACTTCTGCATCCACAGTTCTGACCTCAACAGATGGACCATTGACTTCTGCGTCCACAATTCTGACGACAACAGTTGGACCATTGACTTCTGCATCCACAGTTCAGACTTCAACAGATGCAAATGTGACTTCTGACCCACTGATTTCTCAAACTACGGTTCAAACATCAACAGCAGAGCCATCGACTTCTGCAGTCACTGTTTTGACTTCAACAGCGGAGCCATCGGCTTCTGCATCAACAGTTCTGACTTCAACAGATCAACCATCGACTTCTGCATCCACAGTTCTTACCTCAACAAATGGAACAATGACTATTGACCCATTGACTTCTCATACTACGGTTCAAACTTCAACAGCAGATCAGTCGACTTCTGCATCAACAGTTCTGATATCAACGGATGGAGGATTGACTTCTGCATCCACAGTTCTGACTTCAACATATGAAACAGTGACTTCTGACACACTGACCTCTCAAACTACTGGTCGAATTTCCACATCAGAGCCTTCGAATTCTGCATCCACAGTTCTGACTTCAACAGATGGAACAATGACATCTGACCCACTGACTTCTCAAACTACTGTTCAAACTTCAACAGCAGAGCAATCAACTTCTGCATCAACAGTTCTGACTTCAACGGATGGAGGATTGACTTCTGCATCCACAGTTTTGACTTCAACAGATGGAACAATGACTTCTGACCCACTGACTTCTCAAACTACTTTTCAAACTTCAACAGCAGAGCAATCAACTTCTGCATCAACAGTTCTGACTTCAACGGATGGAGGATTTACTTCTGCATCCACAGTTATGACTTCAACAGATGGACCATTGACTTCTGCATCCACAGTTCTGATTTCAACAGATGGAACATTGACTTCTGACCCACTGACCTCTCAAACTACAGTTCAAACCTCACCAGTAGAGCCATCGACTTCTGCATCCACACTTCTGACTTCAACAGATCGACCGTTGACTTCCGCATCCACTGTTCAAACTTCAACAGCAGAGCCATCGACTCCCGCATCCACAGTTCTGACTTCAACAGATGGACCATTGACTTCTGCGTCCACAATTCTGACGACAACAGTTGGACCATTGACTTCTGCATCCACAATTCAGACTTCAACAGATGGACCATTGACTTCTACATCCACAGTTCTGACTTCAACAGATGGAACAATGACTTCTGACCCATTGACTTCTCAAACTACGGTTCAAACTTCAACAGCAGAGCAATCAACTTCTGCATCAACATTTCTGACTTCAACGGATGGAGGATTGACTTCTGCATCCACAGATATGACTTCAACAGATGGACCATTGACCTCTGCATCCACAGTTCTGACTTCAACAGATGTAACATTGACTTCCGCATCCACTGTTCAAACTTCAACAGCAGAGCCATCGACTCCCGCATCCACAGTTCTGACTTCAACAGATGGACCATTGACTTCTGCATCCACAGTTTTGACTTCAACAGATGGAACAATGACTTCTGACCCACTGACTTCTCAAACTACTGTTCAATCGTCAACATCAGAACAATCGACTTCTGTAGTCACTGTTCTGACTTCAACAGCGGAGCCATCGACTTCTGCATCAACAGTTCTGTACTTCAACAGATCAACCATTGACTTCTGCATCCACAGTTCTGACCTCAACAGATGGACCATTGACTTCTGCGTCCACAATTCTGACGACAACAGTTGGACCATTGACTTCTGCATCCACAGTTCAGACTTCAACAGATGCAAATGTGACTTCTGACCCACTGATTTCTCAAACTACGGTTCAAACATCAACAGCAGAGCCATCGACTTCTTCATCCACAGTTGTTACCTCAACAAATGGAACAATGACTACTGACCCATTGACTTCTCATACTACGGTTCAAACTTCAACAGCAGATCAGTCGACTTCTGCATCAACAGTTCTGATATCAACGGATGGAGGATTGACTTCTGCATCCACAGTTCTGACTTCAACATATGAAACAGTGACTATTGACACACTGACCTCTCAAACTACTGGTCGAATTTCCACATCAGAGCCTTCGAATTCTGCATCCACAGTTCTGACTTCAACAGATGGAACAATGACATCTGACCCACTGACTTCTCAAACTACTGTTCAAACTTCAACAGCAGAGCAATCAACTTCTGCATCAACAGTTCTGACTTCAACGGATGGAGGATTGACTTCTGCATCCACAGTTTTGACTTCAACAGATGGAACAATGACTTCTGACCCACTGACTTCTCAAACTACTGTTCAAACTTCAACAGCAGAGCAATCAACTTCTGCATCAACAGTCCTGACTTCAACGGATGGAGGATTTACTTCTGCATCCACAGTTATGACTTCAACAGATGGACCATTGACTTCTGCATCCACAGTTCTGATTTCAACAGATGGAACATTGACTTCTGACCCACTGACCTCTCAAACTACAGTTCAAACCTCACCAGTAGAGCCATCGACTTCTGCATCCACACTTCTGACTTCAACAGATCGACCGTTGACTTCCGCATCCACTGTTCAAACTTCAACAGCAGAGCCATCGACTCCCGCATCCACAGTTCTGACTTCAACAGATGGACCATTGACTTCTGCGTCCACAATTCTGACGACAACAGTTGGACCATTGACTTCTGCATCCACAATTCAGACTTCAACAGATGGACCATTGACTTCTACATCCACAGTTCTGACTTCAACAGATGGAACAATGACTTCTGACCCATTGACTTCTCAAACTACGGTTCAAACTTCAACAGCAGAGCAATCAACTTCTGCATCAACATTTCTGACTTCAACGGATGGAGGATTGACTTCTGCATCCACAGATATGACTTCAACAGATGGACCATTGACCTCTGCATCCACAGTTCTGACTTCAACAGATGTAACATTGACTTCCGCATCCACTGTTCAAACTTCAACAGCAGTGCCATCGACTCCCGCATCCACAGTTCTGGCTTCAACAGATGGACCATTGACTTCTGCGTCCACAATTCTGACGACAACAGTTGGACCATTGACTTCTGCATCCACAGTTCTGACTTCAACAGATGGACCATTGTATTCTGCATCCACAGTTTTGACTTCAACAGATGGAACAATGACTTCTGACCCACTGACTTCTCAAACTACTGTTCAATCGTCAACATCAGAACAATCGACTTCTGCAGTCACTGTTCTGACTTCAACAGCGGAGCCATCGACTTCTGCATCAACAGTTCTGACTTCAACAGATCAACCATTGACTTCTGCATCCACAGTTCTGACCTCAACAGATGGACCATTGACTTCTGCGTCCACAATTCTGACGACAACAGTTGGACCATTGACTTCTGCATCCACAGTTCAGACTTCAACAAATGCAAATGTGACTTCTGACCCACTGATATCTCAAACTACGGTTCAAACATCAACAGCAGAACAATCGACTTCTGCAGTCACTGTTTTGACTTCAACAGCGGAGCCATCGGCTTCTGCATCAACAGTTCTGACTTCAACAGATCAACCATCGACTTCTGCATCCACAGTTCTTACCTCAACAAATGGAACAATGACTATTGACCCATTGACTTCTCATACTACGGTTCAAACTTCAACAGCAGATCAGTCGACTTCTGCATCAACAGTTCTGATATCAACGGATGGAGGATTGACTTCTGCATCCACAGTTCTGACTTCAACATATGAAACAGTGACTTCTGACACACTGACCTCTCAAACTACTGGTCGAATTTCCACATCAGAGCCTTCGAATTCTGCATCCACAGTTCTGACTTCAACAGATGGAACAATGACATCTGACCCACTGACTTCTCAAACTACTGTTCAAACTTCAACAGCAGAGCAATCAACTTCTGCATCAACAGTTCTGACTTCAACGGATGGAGGATTGACTTCTGCATCCACTGTTTTGACTTCAACAGATGGAACAATGACTTCTGACCCACTGACTTCTCAAACTACTTTTCAAACTTCAACAGCAGAGCAATCAACTTCTGCATCAACAGTTCTGACTTCAACGGATGGAGGATTTACTTCTGCATCCACAGTTATGACTTCAACAGATGGACCATTGACTTCTGCATCCACAGTTCTGATTTCAACAGATGGACCATTGACTTCTGCGTCCACAATTCTGACGACAACAGTTGGACCATTGACTTCTGCATCCACAATTCAGACTTCAACAGATGGACAATTGACTTCTACATCCACAGTTCTGACTTCAACAGATGGAACAATGACTTCTGACCCATTGACTTCTCAAACTACGGTTCAAACTTCAACAGCAGAGCAATCAACTTCTGCATCAACATTTCTGACTTCAACGGATGGAGGATTGACTTCTGCATCCACAGATATGACTTCAACAGATGGACCATTGACCTCTGCATCCACAGTTCTGACTTCAACAGATGTAACATTGACTTCCGCATCCACTGTTCAAACTTCAACAGCAGAGCCATCGACTCCCGCATCCACAGTTCTGACTTCAACAGATGGACCATTGACTTCTGCATCCACAGTTTTGACTTCAACAGATGGAACAATGACTTCTGACCCACTGACTTCTCAAACTACTGTTCAATCGTCAACATCAGAACAATCGACTTCTGCAGTCACTGTTCTGACTTCAACAGCGGAGCCATCGACTTCTGCATCAACAGTTCTGACTTCAACAGATCAACCATTGAGTTCTGCATCCACAGTTCTGACCTCAACAGATGGACCATTGACTTCTGCGTCCACAATTGTGACGACAACAGTTGGACCATTGACTTCTGCATCCACAGTTCAGACTTCAACAGATGCAAATGTGACTTCTGACCCACTGATTTCTCAAACTACGGTTCAAACATCAACAGCAGAGCCATCGACTTTTTCATCCACAGTTGTTACCTCAACAAATGGAACAATGACTACTGACCCATTGACTTCTCATACTACGGTTCAAACTTCAACAGCAGATCAGTCGACTTCTGCATCAACAGTTCTGATATCAACGGATGGAGGATTGACTTCTGCATCAACAGTTCTGACTTCAACATATGAAACAGTGACTATTGACACACTGACCTCTCAAACTACTGGTCGAATTTCCACATCAGAGCCTTCGAATTCTGCATCCACAGTTCTGACTTCAACAGATGGAACAATGACATCTGACCCACTGACTTCTCAAACTACTGTTCAAACTTCAACAGCAGAGCAATCAACTTCTGCATCAACAGTTCTGACTTCAACGGATGGAGGATTGACTTCTGCATCCACAGTTTTGACTTCAACAGATGGAACATTGACTTCTGACCCACTGACCTCTCAAACTACAGTTCAAACCTCACCAGTAGAGCCATCGACTTCTGCATCCACACTTCTGACTTCAACAGATCGACCGTTGACTTCCGCATCCACTGTTCAAACTTCAACAGCAGAGCCATCGACTCCCGCATCCACAGTTCTGACTTCAACAGATGGACCATTGACTTCTGCGTCCACAATTCTGACGACAACAGTTGGACCATTGACTTCTGCATCCACAATTCAGACTTCAACAGATGGACCATTGACTTCTACATCCACAATTCTGACTTCAACAGATGGAACAATGACTTCTGACCCATTGACTTCTCAAACTACGGTTCAAACTTCAACAGCAGAGCAATCAACTTCTGCATCAACATTTCTGACTTCAACGGATGGAGGATTGACTTCTGCATCCACAGATATGACTTCAACAGATGGACCATTGACCTCTGCATCCACAGTTCTGACTTCAACAGATATAACATTGACTTCCGCATCCACTGTTCAAACTTCAACAGCAGTGCCATCGACTCCCGCATCCACAGTTCTGGCTTCAACAGATGGACCATTGACTTCTGCGTCCACAATTCTGACGACAACAGTTGGACCATTGACTTCTGCATCCACAGTTCTGACTTCAACAGATGGACCATTGAATTCTGCATCCACAGTTTTGACTTCAACAGATGGAACAATGACTTCTGACCCACTGACTTCTCAAACTACTGTTCAATCATCAACATCAGAACAATCGACTTCTGCAGTCACTGTTCTGACTTCAACAGCGGAGCCATCGACTTCTGCATCAACAGTTCTGACTTCAACAGATCAACCATTGACTTCTGCATCCACAGTTCTGACCTCAACAGATGGACCATTGACTTCTGCGTCCACAATTCTGACGACAACAGTTGGACAATTGACTTCTGCATCCACAGTTCTGACTTCCACAGATGGACCATTGACTTCTGCGTCCACAATTCTGACGACAACAGTTGGACCATTGACTTCTGCATCCACAGTTATGACTTCAACAGATGGACCATTGACTTCTGCATCCACAGTTTTGACTTCAACAGATGGAACAATGACTTCTGACCCACTGACTTCTCAAACTACTGTTCAATCGTCAACATCAGAACAATTTACTTCTGCAGTCACTGTTCTGACTTCAACAGCGGAGCCATCGACTTCTGCATCAACAGTTCTGACTTCAACAGATCAACCATTGACTTCTGCATCCACAGTTCTGACCTCAACAGATGGACCATTGACTTCTGCGTCCACAATTCTGACGACAACAGTTGGACAATTGACTTCTGCATCCACAGTTCTGACTTCCACAGATGGACCATTGACTTCTGCGTCCACAATTCTGACGACAACAGTTGGACCATTGACTTCTGCATCCACAGTTATGACTTCAACAGATGGACCATTGACTTCTGCATCCACAGTTTTGACTTCAACAGATGGAACAATGACTTCTGACCCACTGACTTCTCAAACTACTGTTCAATCGTCAACATCAGAACAATTGACTTCTGCAGTCACTGTTCTGACTTCAACAGCGGAGCCATCGACTTCTGCATCAACAGTTCTGACTTCAACAGATCAACCATTGACTTCTGCATCCACAGTTCTGACCTCAACAGATGGACCATTGACTTCTGCGTCCACAATTCTGACCACAACAGTTGGACCATTGACTTCTGCATCCACAATTCAGACTTCAACAGATGGACCATTGACTTCTGCATCCACAGTTCTGACTTCCACAGATGAAAAAGTGACTTCTGACCCACTGACTTTTCAAACTTCAACAGCAAAGCCATCGACTCCCGCATTCACAGTTCTGACTTCAACAGCAGAGCCATCGACTTCTGCATCCACACTTCTGACTTCAACAGATGGACCATTGACTTCTGCATCAACAGTTCCGACTTCAACAGATGGAACAGTGACTTCTGACAGACTGACTTCTCAAACTACTGTTCAATCTTCAACATCAGAGCTATCGACTTCTCCAGTCACTGTTCTGACTTCAACAGCAGAACCATCGACTCCCGCATTCACAGGTCTGACTTCAACAGCAGAGCCATCGATTTCCGCTTCCACAGTTCTGAATTCCACAACAGAGCCATCGACTTCTGTATCCACAGTTCTGACTCCAACAGATGGACTATTTACTTCTGCATCCACAGTTCTGACTTCAACAGATGGACCATTGACTTCTGCGTCCACAATTCTGACGACAACAGTTGGACCATTGACTTCTGCATCCACAGTTCAGACTTCAACAGATGGACCATTGACTTCTGCATCCACAGTTTTGACTTCAACAGATGGAACAATGACTTTTGACCCACTGACTTCTCAAACTACTGTTCAATCGTCAACATCAGAACAATCGACTTCTGTAGTCACTGTTCTGACTTCAACAGCGGAGCCATCGACTTCTGCATCAACAGTTCTGACTTCAACAGATCAACCATTGACTTCTGCATCCACAGTTCTGACCTCAACAGATGGACCATTGACTTCTGCGTCCACAATTCTGACGACAACAGTTGGACCATTGACTTCTGCATCCACAATTCAGACTTCAACAGATGGACCATTGACTTCTGCATCCACAGTTCTGACTTCAACAGATGGAACAATGACTTCTGACCCATTGACTTCTCAAACTACGGTTCAAACTTCAACAGCAGAGCAATCAACTTCTGCATCAACATTTCTGACTTCAACGGATGGAGGATTGACTTCTGCATCCTCAGATATGACTTCAACAGATGGACCATTGACCTCTGCATCCACAGTTCTGACTTCAACAGATGTAACATTGACTTCCGCATCCACGGTTCAAACTTCAACAGCAGAGCCATCGACTCCCGCATCCACAGTTCTGGCTTCAACAGATGGACCATTGACTTCTGCGTCCACAATTCTGACGACAACAGTTGGACCATTGACTTCTGCATCCACAGTTCTGACTTCAACAGATGGACCATTGACTTCTGCATCCACAGTTTTGACTTCAACAGATGGAACAATGACTTCTGACCCACTGACTTCTCAAACTACTGTTCAATCGTCAACATCAGAACAATCGACTTCTGCAGTCACTGTTCTGACTTCAACAGCGGAGCCATCGACTTCTGCATCAACAGTTCTGACTTCAACAGATGGACCATTGACTTCTGCATCAACAGTTCTGACTTCAACAGATGGAACAGTGACTTCTGACACACTGACTTCTCAAACTACTGTTCAATCTTCAACATCAGAGCTATCGACTTCTCCAGTCACTGTTCTCACTTCAACAGCAGAACCATCGACTCCCGCATTCACAGTTCTGACTTCAACAGCAGAGCCATCGATTTCCGCGTCCACAGTTCTGAATTCCACAACAGAGCCATCGACTTCTGTATCCACAGTTCTGACTCCAACAGATGGACTATTTACTTCTGCATCCACAGTTCTGACTTCAACAGATGGACCATTGACTTCTGCGTCCACAATTCTGACGACAACAGTTGGACCATTGACTTCTGCATCCACAGTTCAGACTTCAACAGATGGACCATTGACTTCTGCATCCACAGTTTTGACTTCAACAGATGGAACAATGACTTTTGACCCACTGACTTCTCAAACTACTGTTCAATCGTCAACATCAGAACAATCGACTTCTGTAGTCACTGTTCTGACTTCAACAGCGGAGCCATCGACTTCTGCATCAACAGTTCTGACTTCAACAGATCAACCATTGACTTCTGCATCCACAGTTCTGACCTCAACAGATGGACCATTGACTTCTGCGTCCACAATTCTGACGACAACAGTTGGACCATTGACTTCTGCATCCACAATTCAGACTTCAACAGATGGACCATTGACTTCTGCATCCACAGTTCTGACTTCAACAGATGGAACAATGACTTCTGACCCATTGACTTCTCAAACTACGGTTCAAACTTCAACAGCAGAGCAATCAACTTCTGCATCAACATTTCTGACTTCAACGGATGGAGGATTGACTTCTGCATCCTCAGATATGACTTCAACAGATGGACCATTGACCTCTGCATCCACAGTTCTGACTTCAACAGATGTAACATTGACTTCCGCATCCACTGTTCAAACTTCAACAGCAGAGCCATCGACTCCCGCATCCACAGTTCTGGCTTCAACAGATGGACCATTGACTTCTGCGTCCACAATTCTGACGACAACAGTTGGACCATTGACTTCTGCATCCACAGTTCTGACTTCAACAGATGGACCATTGACTTCTGCATCCACAGTTTTGACTTCAACAGATGGAACAATGACTTCTGACCCACTGACTTCTCAAACTACTGTTCAATCGTCAACATCAGAACAATCGACTTCTGCAGTCACTGTTCTGACTTCAACAGCGGAGCCATCGACTTCTGCATCAACAGTTCTGACTTCAACAGATCAACCATTGACTTCTGCATCCACAGTTCTGACCTCAACAGATGGACCATTGACTTCTGCGTCCACAATTCTGACGACAACAGTTGGACAATTGACTTCTGCATCCACAGTTCTGACTTCCACAGATGAAAAAGTGACTTCTGACCCACTGACTTTTCAAACTTCAACAGCAAAGCCATCGACTCCCGCATTCACAGTTCTGACTTCAACAGCAGAGCCATCAACTTCTGCATCCACACTTCTGACTTCAACAGATGGAACAGTGACTTCTGACACACTGACTTCTCAAACTACTGTTCAATCTTCAACATCAGAGCTATCGACTTCTCCAGTCACTGTTCTGACTTCAACAGCAGAACCATCGACTCCCGCATTCACAGTTCTGACTTCAACAGCAGAGCCATCGATTTCCGCGTCCACAGTTCTGAATTCCACAACAGAGCCATCGACTTCTGTATCCACAGTTCTGACTCCAACAGATGGACTATTTACTTCTGCATCCACAGTTCTGACTTCAAAAGATGAAACAGTGACTTCTGACACACTGACCTCTCAAACTACAGTTCAAACTTCTCCAGCAGAGCCAATGACTTCTGCATCCACACTTCTGACTTCAACAGATGGACCGTTGACTTCTGCATCAACAGTTCCGACTTCAACAGATGGAACAGTGACTTCTGAATTCACAGTTCTGCCTTCAACAGTTGGACAATTGACTTCTGCATCCACAGTTGTGATTTCAACAGACGGACCATTGACTTCTGACCCACTGATTTCTCAAACTACGGTTCAAACTTCAACAGCAGAGCCATTGACTTCCGCATCCACAGTTCTGGCTCCAACATCAGAGCCATCGACTTCTGCATCTACAGTTCTGACTTCAACAGAAGGACCATTGGCCTCTGCATCCACAGTTCTGACTCCAACAGTTGAACCATTGACTTCTGCATCAACAGTTCTGACTTCAACAGATGGAACAGTGACTTCTGACCCACTGACTCCACTAACTACGGTTCAAACATCAGCAGCTATAACAGTGACTACTCCATCTACTTTTTCAACTTCAACAACTGAGCCAGTGACTAGTCAGTCTACAGGTTTAACTGCAACAGCTGAACCAGTAACTACTCAGTCTACCGGTCCAACAGCAACAGCTGAACCAATGACTACTCAATCTACGCTGCTAACTTCAACAGCTGAACCAGTGATTTCTGCATCTACGGTTCCGGCTTCAACAGCTCGACCAGTAATTACCGTCCCATTGACTACTCAATCTGCGGTTCCAACAACTAAACCACCAGATTGCCAGAATGGAGGACATCGCAACGGTTCAATAAAATGCATCTGTCTACTTGGATTCCGCGGAGTCCTTTGCGAGCATTTCTCAGATTATGTTAAACCAGGTATATTTTCCTTCATAAGCATTTTAGAGAGAATTCTTCACAGTTTACCAAAAGTCTCAAATGTACTCTTTGCAAAAATGTTTACTCCTACAGAAGTGGTTACGACAAAAGTGATTGTTGAGGTGGTGGTGAACCAGGATTATGAACCAGATTATAATGATGACAAATCGCCAGAATACAAAGACTTTGTGAAGATCTTTACGCAACAGGTAAGAATAAAACTTAGTGCATTGTGAATATTTACGGAACTATGATAGAAATTGGTATAAGTAGCAAGGATAAAACCACAGGTAGGATTCTTCTAGCAATTATTGTACCCTGCATATCTTATTTGCATTTAGGTATTTGTTTGCATTATTATTATTGGACTTTATACCAGTAGGCTAGCTTTCTAATTATCTGAACTGCAGCCGTGTTTAGGGTAGGCCTTCCCTTGTTATATAGGGTAAACCTAACCTCCGTATATAGGGTATGCCTAGGTATGTGGTGCAGTATTGAGCATGAGCAGTCCCCATCATCTCCGCCATGGCACCCAGCTGTGTAACAGTTTTGTGAACAGATTAGATCAGATTTATTAGTAGATTTAATTTAATTTAGATGTACTTTTGCCACGGCCGTCATATATGTTATATCCACAGGTGTTCTGTACTAACGTTGTAACTGTAGTGCCACTTATCAGGGTCTGTGTACTGCTCCAAAATGTCCAAGTTTATTGAAGATTTTAGTCTAAACAGGGCCTCCTTTTGCAAGGAAATGGGCTTGGCATGGTCTTTCTTGTTGGCCAGTGTTTAGGATTCAACAACGAGAAAGGATCATGTATTATGTTTCTATTGTTAATCATCTGTTTTTATCACACAGATGACTTCATACTATAGAAAAGTCAACATAGAGAACTTCGAACGTGTGATTGTTACAAAAGTGAGGTAAGGTACTCATTTGTGTAGACGATCGTTAAAAGGGGTGGAGGTAAGATTTAGGTGTTGATTGGGTGTCATTTGTTAGAAATGGCCTAGCCATCCTCCAGCTTTTACTGACTTACATGCGCTGTCAGAAGATCCATTATGGGTTGACCAACTTCAATTTTAGACCACATATGGCTCATTTCGGAGTCCATCTCGCCTGTCAATCATAGGTGCCTGAAATGCAACACTTCTCAATGGCTTTCTTTTTGGTTTAGTTTCAAAATCTTGCTGGCTTCCACCCTTCTGCTCATTCTCTTTACAAGTCCCAAATCTTACCTCTCAGTCCTTCAAATGAGCGATAATCTGCGTTTTAAAATGTGTGATACTAACTCAAAGTATTTATCTTTCTTAGTCCTGCAGTTTCCTTTGTTAGGAGATATAGGTCAGGAAGTTATGGGTAAGTGATAGATTCTACTTTTCCACAATAGTACAAAATAAGATATAAACACATCTTCCATATTCCATAGGATTCTATGAGATTCCATAAGTGAACAAAGTTTGAGCAGATTTGTTACATTATTGTGTTGATTTAAATTACATTTAAATGACAATGAATGATATGGTGGATGTAGAATAATTAAAAGAGCTATACTTTCTGCAAACTTTTTTCCAGAGTGAATGTAACACATGATATTGTGCTTCTGCTTCAAAATAATGCTGACTTTGAGACACAATATGGAAATATTTTTAATGAAATCGAGAAGGCGGTTGATAACCTTACTAACTGCAGTAAAGGTAAGATCCCAGGACGACATCCATTACGCAAACGGCCATCTGAGTTCCGAATGTCAAATCAATGTTTGCAGATCAAAAGTAAAATTCAATATGAACATTAAATGGCCCATTTAGTACTGCAATCAATGCGATCAATTCATACGCACACATACCCAGACTTCCTTAGATGATACAAATATTCTTATCTTTCAGGTGAAACAGATTGTCCTGAATTTGACATTTCCAAACCAACTGTTGAAGCAGAAGAATTTGGCCAAAGTAAGTAGATGTTTGATCCCAAGTGTGATACAAGAGGGGCTCATGGATGTTATTAAAGGTACAATATGCCAGACGTGCTATTTAAAGCTAGCTCTAGTGCTAATTAAACAAAACAAATACTCTGCTCTCCACTCTTCCCTCTCCTTTCCCCAAACACGCCGACCATGACGCTATCTGGTGCTTCTGCAGAGACGGACATCCCCGTCCCCTGTAGCCTTGAGGTTAAAGCCTACATGACAGACTGGGTTTAAAAGCTTACTTTCTGTTTAGCATATTCTACCTTTTATGAGAAGCTGTGGGCTAGCCCTGTCACTCAAGGAGGCCAAGAGGAAGGGCGTGTCTACCGGGATACAACCCAGAACCTGGGAGTGGAACACCGGCATCACACCGTCCTGCCCACAACCCCATCATACAGGGGCTGGATTGGTTTGTCACGTCACACTAATGACATGTTTGTCTGTGTGCGTGTCTCCCTCCCTCTCTCTCTCTCTCTCGCTGTCTCTGACTCTCTCTCGCTCTCCCTATCTGTCTCTCTCTCTTGATCTCTGTCTTTCTCTTTATCGCTCTCTCACCCTCGTTCCTGCTCTCGCTCTCTCTCTCTCTGTGTCTCTCGTTCTCTCCCCCTTTCTCCCTCTCCCCCTCCCTCTCAGATATTTGTGCAGGCATCATTCCAGACCCATCTCCTCTTGAGTTCTATGAAGCCCTGAATGCCAGTGGGTGGAGTTGTGTGACGATGTGTGACAAGAATCACAGCAACCCAAAGAACTGCCTCAACAAGGGCGTATGCAACGTGTACAGCGGCATCGGACCCATCTGCGAGTAGGTCAACTGGTTGTTGGGATGCCTTACTCTTTTTACAAAATGACCCGTGCACAGAGAGAGAAGTATGTTGTCGACCACCAAGTCTCTTTTTTTCCGGCATCGAATCAACTCCATGAGCTCAGATCATCTGTAGAAGGTGATGGTTGGAAATGTTACGGAATTGTTTGGTCTGGTTTAGATTTGAGACTTCTGTAGCGACAAATGAGTTAAGAGACTGCACTTGTACAGCGCTTTTCTAACCAGTGGCCACGCAAAGCGCTTTACAACACTGCCTCACTTTCACCCATTCATTCACACATTCACACACCGACGGCGGAGTCAGCGAGCCATGCAAGGCGACAGCCAGCTGGTCAGGAGGAGTCAGGGTGAGGCTCAGGGACACCTCGACACTCGACTAGGAGGAGCCGGGAAAGCCAGTAACCTTCCGGTTTCCAGCAAACCCGCTCTAATTCGTTAACCATATGCCGACCATGAGTAAACTAGAAAATAAATACTGCATTAAAGTACGAGTATGAGTCTATAAAGCCTACCTCGAATCCTCATTGAAAAGACTCATGCAGTTTCCCAGAAGCAGAAGCTGTCACCTTACTCGTTGCTTATCCTAACCTCCTTTCCAGATGTGCAAATGTTGATTCTACCTGGTACATCGGTGATGACTGCAGTTCTCCAATCTACAAGGTTGCCTTCTACGCTGGTTTATCAACTACTCTCGTAGTTCTCTTACTGACCGTGGGAGCTCTGTCCGGGTACATCTACTTCAACAAGCAACGACAGAACCGGTAGGCTGATGCTTTTCTCCCCTACCATCAAATCGGTTGTAGATAAAGTTGCAAGCTTTTCTTTTGGGTGTAATTTGCTAGAAATGACAAAGCCATGATGTGCAATGTGAGAACATCTGTTTGAAGTTGACACAGGCTAGTTGTGAGTGTGCATGCTACACACCTCCTAGGTGGTGGTGGTGGGGGTGGTTTAACCGGTGCACACTGATTACGTAATGCACCACAGGTGTGCAACCTCACCCACTCCAGAGTCCATTCTGACTGGGCCAGGTGAGGCTGCTTCAACCAGCCATCATCCACACACACGCCCACGTAGTTATCTCTCAGATCTTACCTACAGCACCATTAACAAATGCCAGCTTCTTTTTGTGGATCCAGTAGAACAGCTTTCATGTGTCTGTCCTACTCGTTCTCTGCAGCAAGAGAAACGTCAGAGAGTCGCTGGTGAACGAGTTCCTGGACGAAGACGTAGTCTGGCCTAAATCTAGAGATCATCTCCCTGCACCTTCAGGTAATGACTATGGAGACGTAGCCCAGCCCAGTACGTGCACCCTCTGAAGTCTGTCTCTTTATTCGTACCGAAACATGTTCTAGATAAAAAAGGGGTTTGTTTATTATGGATAAAGCTAAGTTGAGATGAGCTCTGGAGTTATTCTATATCACAGACCCTGTCACATCTTCAAGTGCCTTCAAAGAGGAATATTAAACTATTCAGAATGCTTATGTACAGGTTACACAGCTGTTGAACAACCCCTCCTTATGGGCAGTGAGGCCTCAGGGTGACCCGGGTTTGATAAATAAATCCATCCCCCTTTAAAATGGCCTCCAGTCAGCTGAACCTTTCTAAATACGTCCGTAAACGGGTTCCCTGTGAGTTGATGCTGAAGTGTATCTCTGTTTTTAAGCGACGTACAGTAACCCCTCCTTCAGCGCTGACCCGACCAGCCGCCAGGGCCGCTTCCTCATCCAGACCCCCCCGCGGGGAACCGCCGCATCCTCTACCGGCACCTCCGACTCAGGGCAGAACCAACTCCAGCTTCAACCGATATCAATAAATCCGCCGGTAAGGACAGACAGCTAGACTTTAGAACCCCCCAAACAGTTAACCTAAAGAACCCCCCCAGACAGCTAGCCTTTAGAACAAGGATGGAACCCCCCACACAGCTAGCCTTTAGAACAAGGATGGAACCCCCCACACAGCTAGCCTTTAGAACCAGGATGGAACCCCCCACACAGCTAGCCTTTAGAACAAGGATGGAACCCCCCACACAGCTAGCCTTTAGAACCAGGATGGAACCCCCCACACAGCTAGCCTTTAGAACCAGGATGGAACCCCCCACACAGCTAGCCCTTAGAAACAAGATGGCCACCAGGTGAATAAGGCCATTTGTTGTGAAAACAAGCCGATACCCAGGACAATAAAAATAACCTTTGCTTTAACCGTTACCTCCAGATCCAGATCCGTCGGCCCCAGATCAGGTTGGAAGGGAGCCAGCGGCGGGACCAGCCTGCCAGCTGGAGTTAGTGTACCGGTCCCCTGAAGAAGGAGCATTTGTAACGCGAGCGACGAGACAGGATAACTTTCTTTTAAATGTTTAATAAGAAAACGCAAAATCATAATATCAAACACACGGTCAAAGAACTGTGTTGCTTCCTACAGTATCTGACTCCAACTAACAAATGTTCAAGTCCAACCGTAATAATTAGTATGAGTTAATACCAAACAGAAACGTCTTATTTATTTAACCATTAGGGATGTCCCGATACCACTTTTTCACTTCCGATACTGATACCATAGCTTAGGCTAGTGGCTGATTCCGATATCTATCCAATACTTTGTTGTACTCTCGAACAAATAATAATAATAAAGATATATATGGAACCACTTTGCTCATGATTGCCAATAAGCCACCTTCAAACATCTCACTTAAGAAAAGTTGAATGGTTAATAGGTAATTAGACACTTATTATATGCTTATTAACATTAATTAGTGTTAATAAGACTATCTATAAGTGTTAATAATAACATAACAAACATGTTTATTGTGAGATTATACAACTTTTATAAGCACCTATAAGAAACTATTTGATTGCTGAATAACATTAATAATAGTCTTATGAGTTTCTTATAGTTGTTAATAAAGCATTCCAAACCCATTTATTGAGTCTTACTAATTTACCAATTATGCCATTGTTAAACCTTTACTAGGTATTTATTCTGCTTATTAAAGGTTATTAAGGCTTATTAGGGGCGGCAGTAGCTCAGGAGGCAGAGCGGGTTGGCTGGTAACCGCAAGGTTGCTAGTTCGATCCCCGGTGTCGAGTTGTCCCTGAGCGAGGTACCTTACCCTAACTGCTCCCGACGAGCTGGATGTCGGGCTTTTATTTTTAAGGTAATTTTAAACCGGAAGTTCTGTTTATGCAAGTGGATGATGGCTTCACGCATATGCGTGATGAGGTGTTTGAGGAACAAACTTTGGAGAACATGTTGGAATCGTCAACACGAGCACCCCAGACCATTAACTGACAGACAAAAGACAGGAACAAGCACAGAAAACATGGATAAGAGGAAGATCCTCCGAACTCGAGGATGACTCTCTTGTAACTTGTGACTCTCTCTTTTAACCTTGGTAAGCATGGTGCCCGCTTTAGATCCCGTACCTGCAAAATGCCTAATTAGCAGTTTAATTATACAGCCTTACCACCATGGACACGCCCGATCTCGTCTGATCTCGGAAGCTAAGCACGGTCGTGCCTGGTTAGTACTTGGATGGGAGACCGCCTGGGAATATCAGGTGCTGTAAGTGGTGTCGGGGGGTGGCCAATAGGTGGCACTCTTCCATCTGGCCCCTTCACTCATCAATCCCGATGGCCCAGTGCAGTGACGGGGACACTGTGCTGCGGAAGGTGCCGTCCTTCGGAGGAGATGTAAAACCGAGGTCCTGACTCACTGAGGTCATAAAAGATCCCAGGGCACTTATCGTAAAGAGTAGGGGTTTCCCCGGTGTCCTGGCCCAACCAGGCTCATTCAATCTGGCCCCCTAATCATCCTCCTGTATAATTGGACTGTATAATAGACTCATTAATCCCCTCACTCTCCACCTCAAGCTGGTGTGTGGGGAGTGTGCTGGGGCAGATTGGCTGCCGTGCATCACCCAAGTTGGTGCTACACACTCACTGGTGGTAAAAGCCTCTTTGAGTGTCTAGAAAAGCGCTATATAAATTCAATCCATTATTATAATAAAGGACTTATTAATCTTAATAAGCATGGTTCCTGCTTTATATCCCGTACCTGCAAAACGCATAATAAGCAGTTTAATAAAGGATTTATTAACCTTAATATGCATAAAAAAATCTTAGTAAAGGTTTAACAATGACATAATAGGTAAGTTAGTAAGAATCAATAAATGGGGTTGTAATGCGTTTATTAACAACTAAAAAGAAACTCATAAGACAATTATTAATGTTATTAAGCAATCATTAAATAGTTAACACGTTTCTTATAAGTGCTTATAAAAGTATTATAATCTCACAATAAACATGTTTATTATGTTGTTATTAACACTTAATGATAGTCTTAACACAAATGAATGTTAATAAGCATATAATAAGGTCTTATTAGATATTAAAGGCTTATTACAAGGACCTTAATATAAAGCGTTACCCCATGTACGAATAAAGTTTAAGTTTTCTCTTTTCAAAACGCCACCTCAAGTGTTTTATTAGCCATTTTATAAAAAAGAAAATTGCTGGAGAAGGAGGGATTGGCAGGTGAAGGAGTCGTAGTGAAACAAAAGTTGTTTTCTGCCCGGCATCCGAGAGGGCTCAGTGCACGGCTCAATTAACTTCTCGTGTCCGAGGTTTTTCCTTATATTATTATTATGTTATTCTTTCACTTCTAGTTAATCGAGATAAGCTCACAAAACGATAAGGCTTGTACGGTTGGACTCCTTGGAGCCTCTTTCATATGGCATATCGTTTGTGTAGATGTCATGACGTGAAAAAGATTGTTTAGGTTAGCAATTAGCTTCTACCGGGAGTACCTCGGAGGGGCCTGCCCGTAATTCCGACGCCTCATTGTTCCGACGTCTCAATGTTCCGAAATATTTCCCATTAGATCGACATGCCACTATTCCGACGGTTCAATGTTCCGAAAACGAAACCCATTGGTCCGAAGGTCCGTTAGTCCGACTTTTCAAAAAGGAGGCGCATTAGGCCGACGGTTCAATATGCCGAATAGGAAAAATAGTTTTATACCTCGCTCGCTCGCTCCCTCTCTCACTCTCACTCTCAATCTCTCTGTGTGTGTGTGTGTGTGTGTGTGCAGGGCCGCTGACAGGTTTGGCTGGGCCCGGGACAAAATTCTCTCAATGGGCCCCCCCCCCCCCCCCCCCCCCCCCCCCTCTCTCACTGGTAGCCTGTTCTTCCTATATCTCACTGGTAGCCTGTTCTTCCTCTCTCTCATCCTCTTTGGTAGCCTGTTCTTCCTCTATCTCACTGGTAGCCTGTTCTTCCTCTCTCTCATCCTCTTTGGTAGCCTGTTCTTCCTCTCTCTCATCCTGTTTGGTAGCCTGTTCTTCTTCTCTCTCATCCTCTCTAGCCTCTCCTATAAAGGTGAACATATTTCGATAAAAAGGGCTATATCTAAATTAACAGGGGTCAAAATGAACCATTTAAAAAATAACAAATTGAAAACCCCTTAATTTGACGATTTAACACAGAAAAGAATAGACTGATCAACTTGGCTAACTCTATCCCAAAGACTACAAAAGTTTAAAAATCTAAGGTTTTTTTTTTTGTTCCCAAAATTGTCAAACGCCGAAACACAACCACAGAATTCCATTGCGCAGCTCCCAAACACATGACGTCGGGATGACAAGCCCATTTATTACGGATAAACCAAAAGGATTATTTACAACTTTAATTGGATAGGCTATGGATATGGACTGAGTGAAGTTATGGCTTTCAGAATCAAACCACAATAAAACTCACGCTATTGTATTCACTTAGAGCTCATTAACTGCACATTTCATCGACCATTTTTCACTTGACCAAGGGGAATCATGTCAAGGGTACTTTTATTTATCGCCAGACCCGCGTTTATGTCCGCTGAACTTCCAGAGAATGTTTGGGGAACAAGGCGGAGCCCATTCATATGGCGAGTTTCAAGTTAACCGCAATCAGAAACTAAGTTACAGGCTACCCCAAAACGTCACGTTTATAACCCATTCGTTACATCCAACTCTATCTAAATGGCAATTTCACATGTTGCCATGCCACTGGCTTATTTTAAACCATGAGCCGCGTTACACTGGCTGTAATTCACCTGACTGGGAATGATTCTCAAATCAATTCAGCCTGATTGGAGTGCGCAGCGCGTGCCTGCCTGAAACATTTGATTTGGACATGGGCCTATTTGCGGGGTAATGTGCATATTCTAAGATTCAATTAGATATAGGCGTATGAAACACAGTGTAATAAAGCCGTTGTGGTTATCAAATTATTCAATGCCCCCTGTCTGTCTGATATTGATCTCCGTGTGACTTGCTCATGTGGTGCTGCGCTAATATGTTTGACACGCCGCCTGTGCCTGTGTTACTTGACGACGGGGCTGGAGAAAGTTGGACGTGTCTTACCTGGCTGTGCTGCACAGCTGCCTTTACTGGTACCTGCAGCATCACCTGAGTCTTTTCTGAAATATTTATAAAGAGGCTTTCGGCTTCTTCCTCTCTTTTTCGCCTTTCTTTTTCTTTCCAGGGCTCCTGACTTGTGCATGTTGAATCAACTCGCGCACTGACCACTAATGGAATGATGTCGTCTTTTTTCTTCTCCAAAGACCAAACCATTTTGGCATAGGGGTGATAGGGGGTTATTGGCCGTTTTTTCAAGGGCAATGAAGGCAAACAATCTAGGAGTCATTAATTGAATGCAAATAAAGCACTTTTCTTCTCTAAATCAACACATTTTGAAGTATACATACAATAATTAATCCCAACTTCATGGGGGTCCAGTTATGGGCCCCCCCCATTCCAGGGCCAGTCCAGGGCCCGGGACAACGTACCCGTTTGTCCCCCCCTGTCGGCGGGCCTGTGTGTGTGTGTGTGTGTGTGTGTGTGTGTGTGTGTGTGTGTGTGTGTGTGTGTGTGTGTGTGTGTGTGTGTGTGTGTGTGTGTGTGTGTGTGTGTGTGTGTGTGTGTGTGTGTGTGTGTGTGTGTGTGTGTGTGTGTGTGTGTGTGTGTGTGTGTGTGTGTGTGTGTGTTCGTGCCCGTGTTGAGAATTAGACCTCCGCTCTCTGTCCATGGTGCTGCAACACCGTGTCGAAATGAAGTGAAGCGTTGTCTTTTTGCCCTCCAAAATTCATTGTGAACGTGATATGTAGGCCTAGGTTGTATTTTGGAGAGAGAGTGAGAGTGAGAGAGAGAGGGAGAGGGAGAGGGAGCGAGCGAGGTATAAAACTATTTTTCCTATTCGGCATATTGAACCGGCGGCCTAATGCGCCTCCAGTTCGAAAAGTCGGACTAACGGACCTTCGGACCAATGGGTTTCGTTTTCGGAACATTGAACCGTCGGAATAGTGGCATGTCGATCTAATGGGAAATATTTCGGAACATTGAGACGTCGGAACAATGAGGCGTCTAGCCCAGGGCTCTACGGTAACTTTTTTTTTTCAGGAGCACTCCTGCCCCTAAGCTAAACAATTTAGGAGCACAGAAAGAAAAATGGGGGCACAATAGGTTTTAACTATTATAATAGGTTCATATTATATTACTGCTAACAGGTTATGGGCCCAGAGTTACCCAGAGTGTTTTCCATCGAGTTTTTCCACCGAAAGAAAAGTCGCGACGTACCGCGTGTCCGGTGAAATAGCACCACAGGAGCGCCATGAGGAAATCGGCCGAGACAATGCACAGCTAGTTTTTCAAGGAGATGAAAATAAATATGTTTTTGGACCATCTTCGGCTACAAGGTTTGAGGAACATAATTCTAAATGAGCCAGAGGATGAAGATGAAGATGGAGGTAAAAATGCTGTTTTGGCGGCTTTGAAGTTATTTTGATACATTTTGGAACTTGGTCACACCGTGTTCTCTGCTCTCCTCATTAAGGCCCCGTCCACAGAGCCGAAACGGGCAAAAACGATCCGGTTTCTTTTTATGCGGTTCGGGAATATCTTCTCAAAGACGGGTTCATTGCGAAACGCATCGAGCTGTAGAAACGCTGTAGTAAATATTCAAGCCGCCGGTTCTCCACACACAGCAAATGCCAAAGTGTTAAAATCCCAGAGTATTCATGACCAGAGTAGATCTTATACACTTTGGTGTTGAATAGGCAAGTACATTTTTTGGGGTGCACCAGAAACACTCTTGGGTGTTGTCTCTAAGTATAATGCTGGTGTAGAGTAATTTAAGTGTTTATTTTAGGATGATGGACTCCCTGAGTGTCCAACGGTTGATTGAAACTTTCCCGGCCGCACGTCGGTTTAGGTTTCGTTTCGTCATTGGGTCGCTGCGCCTTCTCATTGGTTGAATCTAGAGACATGTGACCGTTTGTCCTCTTCCACACTACGCGACAAACTGTTTCAGCAGGCCGTTGACTAGAGAGGATCAAATCAATATCGCCAAGGAATTGCTCCGAGTGAGCGAAGACATTTTTGAACTTCACGGAAATGTAAACAGGTAAGAAAAGTACCAAGTGAATAATGCACAGGGTTTCTATGTTTCATAGTTAGTTGTGCGTGTGTACTTCATATAGGTCAGAAATTTTATTCATAATGGGTCTTAAGAAGGTATTCAAGTCTTAAATTTAACTTGTTCAAACCTGCAGAAAACCCTGAATGCAGAATATTCAGCATTTCTTCGTCTTTTAGATCTGATAACCAACTTATAAATGCTAACGATTTTAGCTAACGTCAAACTTAATAGCCAATGCTAATGAGGCACATGTCTTCAATTTAGCTAACGCCTCGTTACCATTTTTAGCTAATGCTAACGAGGCACGTGGCTTCAATTTAGTGGGAGCGTGTCTATGTTCCCCGGGTCCTATGTTCCCCGGGTCCTATGCACCCCGGGTCCTATGTTCCCCTCTTTGTATGAGACTGGGGAACATAGGACCCTTTTTTTATTAAAAAGGGTCCTATGATAATAACCTGTTTGTATTTGGCCACCTTTTTAGATGCTGACTATTTATTGACAAGAACTTTTTGAACCTTTTATGTTGTGTCATGTGCTTTCATCAGGTGTATTTCATGCTCAAAGTATGTGCTCTCCCTTTGCAGGTTGGGATAGTGACATGGCCTCACTTCTCCTGCTGGTCTACCTCCTGCCACCACCTCCAAGTGGAAAGAAGGGAGCTGTCAAAATCAGTATCCGGGAAGCTGTGGATCGTGTAGTGAAGTTTCACAAGGTAATTGTATCCTGATAATTATTTATTTCCTTTAAAGGTCCCATGGCATGCCGCCAGAGCTTGTGTGTTGCTGATGGATGTCACAATCTCTGTGTTTGTCAATCTACCGTATTGGTCCGAATATAAGACGGCCTTTTTTCCCCTCGAAATAGGTCTGAAAAAGTTGGGTCGTCTTATATTCGGGGTCTAGTATTCAGAGCGCAGTTTCTCTTCTTCGCCTCTCCCTTTAAATGTCAATACACATTCGCGGCCGCAGGTTGCGCCAGAAATTGGTTCCGGGAAGAAGTAGTTCAGCGTCCTTAAAAACCAGACCGTTACCGGTGGTTAAAGACAGGCTGACCATTAGAGACAAGTGGCTCAAAAGTGGGTCAGGTCAATCAACAACAGCGGAGGGGCTATGATGCCAATTTTAAAATAATGGTCGTCAATAAGGCAGAGTCAAGTAACAACTGCCAAGCTGCCAAGAAGTTTGGGGTCACGGAGTGTAACGTAAGAAGATGGCGAGCACCAAAATAACGTCTCAAAGACGTCAGCAGTCAGCGCAAATCCTACCGTGGTCCTCAAAGTGGCCGTTTCAGTGAGGTTGACCGGAGAGTTTTTGAATACGTCAGAGAAAACGCGCTTTGGGCGGAGCCGGTGGAAGCGGAGCAGCTGGGGAGCGATGACAGCGAGAGCGAACACAGCGGGGCAGAGGACGTGTGTGAGCGATAGAGAGAGATCGGAGGAGAAGTTTGGCGAATTTTAGTTAAGTTTAGTTAAATATGTGGCCTGTATTTTTTCTGTTATTTAAAAATGTTCCCAATGTTGCTTGATTGTTGCTTGATATTAATTTTGAATCATACTGTACATATTTTGCCTTGATAGTGCCGTGGCCTTGACTGGCATTATTATTATTGTCATTAATATAACAAGTGTTTAATTCACTGTTCTTTGTTCTGCAAATCTGGTCTGCAAATCTTTTTTTCTAAATGTTTGTGTTGAAAAACGGGGGGTCGTCTTATAATCAGGGTCGTCTTATATTCGGACCAATACGGTACTTATCGAGTCTTGAAAACAAAATGGCGTCGACGGGTGATCTACTGATGGTATTGTGTGTATAAAATGTACTTTTTAATAAACAATCTGTACACTTACAAAGTTCTCAATGCCTCGTTTTATATGTTAATACCCTTATTGTACTACCAAAGAAGTGTCGGGCTACTTCTAGCCTTTTAAATGGTTTAAAATAGCGATTTAGTTTTTACCATAACCACTGCCCCCATTGTTCCAAGTTTATGGTGTTTTGATAGAATCGGCTAAAAACAGCCAACTGAAGAAAGCGTCTATATGCGTTTTTTGTGCTCCAAAACGAACGTTTCAACTCGTTATCATACAAAACATATCCCAAATCCGTTTTACACCGGAATTCCCCTTTGATTGGTTGACAGGGACACATTTATTTATTTACTTTCAAGTTGTTGGTTACATCATATAAATGTAAAACTAAATATGGTTCTTGATGTAAAATAATTAAAGTTTAACTATAATGTTAACTATATTATATATGTATGCACTGTAACAACAACAGCAGCATCAATAAAAATATATTGTTTTCAAGAATCTAATGTGTAGACTATTCATTCATGAAGTGTTGATAATTCACCTCAAAGGTGTTGGTTGTACACCAGTCAGAGTACATTCTCACTCTAGAAGTATAAATAATCAGCTCTGCGAAGTGCTACAAAGCACTGACTTGGAGTACATCTTTTTTCTCTCTGGGGTTGTAGGTTTACACTGCAGGTGTAAGGAAGCACTGAATGAGTGCCCAAAAGTACCACCAATAGAGTACATTTGCACTCTCAAAGTGTTCAAATGTAACTCTAAATTTGGAGTACATATTTTGCTCTTCTAACAGTGTTCAGTGAACACTGAACTCTTGGACCTATATATATATATATATATATATATATATATATATATATATATATATATATATATATATATATATATATATATATATATATATATATATATATATATATATATATATATATACCCAGGGTGCGATTTGTGAAAAAACCAGAGGGGGGGATAATTTTGAGAAACATTTTATTCAGGAAAAATAACCACACAACAGTGTGAAAACTTATGAAAACAGTTGATCTTGTGACCTTGTGTATCTAAACCTTACACTTAGGCTTCATAACGTAGGCGGTAGGCCTATTTTGAACGTATTTTGTTTTTTTAAATGTGCCAAATAAAAATATATTTTTTTTTTTTCCCCCGATATCAGTTCAACAGAAAATATGAAATACCATGGGTTAATCGGGTAGACTATAGGTCAGACTACGAAAACAGTCCGCTCTGATGACGCACTTCAGCCTCTTTTTTTTGCTTTCCTGTTGGCGGATCGATAGCAGCGTGGTGACCCTGCTTCAACCACATCTCTGCAAATCTGCGGGCCGGAAAGGAGGCAACATCTGGTGCATTTACCGAGATGAAAAGCAGATTGTGCAGTGTGGACACATTCATTCTGTTTCTGCCATCTGTGAGAATGTGGTTCATGGCGCTGAAACCTCTTTCACACTCGGCTGTGGACACTGGGAGCGTGGAGACAGCGGTGAGAACTTTGCGCATGCTCTCTCCTGTGACACCGTGACATTTAAACTCATGGAACTCCTTCAGGAGTATGGGACTGGTTGCGGCCTCAACAGCAAGAGTTTTGTGTATGGCGAGAAGTTTTTCATCGCCGTAGAGGATGCGCTCGTCTTCATCAGATGGCCAGTTTGATGGATTTAGAACGGCGGCGGCAGAGATTATCCCGTTGTCATCCAGCCTGCGCTCAATGTTGTCAGCCAGGGAGACGAAAAATCGCTCGCGAAACACCTCTGCCTTGTGACGGCCCCCATCACCTGGCTGAGACACACTGACCCCCTTGAATGTGGAAGATTTTTCAAATTCCTCCCTCATGCATTTTGTGTTCACACCGTCGGCTTTCCTCATTGCTCTCAGTGCGCTCAGTGCCACGCCTACCTCAGTGTTGGCACGGACAGCTGTTGCGTCTCTCCTCTGAAGGAAAAGTGACAGGGCCTGTAGAATCTCCAGCGCATCTTTAATCAGTGCCATCTCCACCAAAAAAAGCCACTCTGTCATTTTAGTGTGTATACCCTGACATCTTGCCCTCTCCTTGGTGGATCGGGATGGGCTTTTGGCCACCTCTCCAAAAAGTTTCACCAAGGCTGGATAGCTCTCCCAGAGAGCTGTCACTGACGTGCAGGATGAGGACAGCCAGCGCACATCAAACACTCTCCCAATCCTACGAGCCTGGATGCCCAAATCAAAAGCCGCAGACTCAAGCTCTTTCATGTGTTTGGGGCTTTGAGAGAAAAATGCATATAGAGAGTCGATGAACATTTGGAAATGACTGGCATCTGTGTTTTTTTTCACAGCATCGTGGACTGCAAGTTCTAGCTTGTGATTCATGCAGTGAATGACCGTCAGGTTCACGTTGACCCTCTCACGCAGGAGTGTGGCTGCACCTCTGTATTTGCCCATCATAGAAGCTGCCCCGTCGGTTGCAATGCCGATTAGCCGGGAGCGCAACACGTCCTCGGAGATGCCCTGCTCAGCCAGGCTTTGTAGCAGGGTGTCACAGATGGATTCCCCGGTGCATGACTGCAGTTCGATAAGATGAAAAAAGAAGTTGCAGATCTCGCCCTCATAAGGAATTCTAATATAGACGATCAAGCATGTTTTGTTGGACGCTGTGGTGCTCTCGTCAATTAGGATGCTGAACTTATCGGGTGAGTTTTTGATGAAGTCCGCGAGCTGTGCTGTCATTTTATCTCCAATGAACATGTTTATGTTGCGGCAAGCCTTGTCTGAATGCAGCATACATCCGAGATTTACCCCGTTAAGCTGCTGAAGTTCCACCAGCTGTGGCTGCATTTTGAATGAAAGGTTGTTTTTGCATATCATGTAGGCAGTGCGCATGCAGTTTTCAGTGGCCTGTAAACGTTTTGCATTATGTTTTCTCCACAACTCGGCGCTGTTGTCAACTGCCTTCTCAATTGCGGCCTGTTGTCTTGTCTGTAAAATATCAAGACATTTCAGGTGGGAGTGGCACTTTCCATGTCGGTTTATTTTGTCATGTAGTTTTTTCGCTGACTTTGCTTTTACACCATTAATGAATGCAGGGTCGATGTGGAGCCTCTCTTGTGTATAGGGACCCAGATCTTTAATTTCAGAGCAGGCTGTGCACTGGACTGACCTGTCTGTGGTGACAGTAAGCCACTCTCGACCCTCTCGCCATTTAGCGAAGCGACCCGGCTCAATGCAGCCCCCAACCATAGTTTCGGGGGGTAAGGGGGGCGAGGGATTAGCAACTGACCCCTGTCCACTCGGTTCGGCCTGGGAGCTCTCCTCAGCCAGGGAGATGCTGTCCACCATCCGATCGGCAATGTCAGATCTTGTTTCATCTTCTGTTATATTTTTTCTCTGAATTTTTTGTTGTGATCCTGTAAAATATGAAGATATGCTGCTCTGTATTCTTTTCATTTTTCCTCCGTTTGATTTAAACTTTTGTTTCGGCGGGGACAGGAATTTGACTTTTGAAACCATAGAAACGCAAGTAAATCCGGTTGGTTTTCAAAATAAAACTGCTTTCTGCGAGCGCGACGCCTCTGACTCGCTCCCGGTAGATCAAAATCACAGCACAATCAAAATGAAGACGGACCCTGTGTATTTTGGTTGTTAATTATTACGATGTAATGGTGAAAATACTTTGGGTGGGGGGGATAACTTTTATCCCCACCGAGGATAAAAATAATTCAGCAGAGGGTAGGACGTGTAAACCAGAGGGGGGGATAATCCCCACCATCCCCACTGGCAAATCGCACCCTGTATATACCCCGAAATGGGTGTTAAATGTACACCCATAGAGTACAATATACACTGTGATTTTTGCTGTGCAGAAAAAAATGGAGCGCGTCAAGCCTACGCTCATACAGCCTGCGCGAGCTGTATACAAACATTCAGTCACGAGGAGATTCAACATTTTAAATTGAGCAGAAATACTTTTTTAATGAAAAGTTAGTAATTACATTTATCAAGGGGCTGTATTTAAAGCTACAAAAATAATACAAATAAAAAATAAATAACAAATTCTCATGTGCTACCAGCTCTCATGTGGTAGCTCTCATGTGCATGCGCCTAACTGACGACTAACTGTTGTTATCACGTGACACGCCGCGCAGATCGGATCATATTTCTTTCTCTCCTCCGATGTCCGATACAGCGTAATGGGTCAATATCGGACCAATTCTTCGTTTGCAACTGACGTCACGGCTAATTAAAATTCGTAACCAAACCGGAAGTCGGCCATCTTGGTAGGAAAGCGATCACAACATTGCGCCCAACATCACATTAGAGTGGAGGTCATTCAATCGCAAAGCGCGTATCTAACCTCAATTGTTTCGCTATTATATTATTTTGTTTGGCTAATAATGCCTACCAGTTGTGCTGTGCGCGGTTGTGCGAATAATTTCATATGTTTTTTTTTAGGATTCCAAAAGTGATCACAACTCAAGGTGAGCGGACGCGTGAGTTGACCGAGGAGCGACATGGATTTCGAACCGGGGCGACATGGCACAAATAAATCTCGCCAACACTCGTATTTGTGGTAATCACTTCATAACTGGGAAGTTTTGGGGCTCAATCAATTTGTGAGAGGTTATTTGCGAGAGTTTTTGCGCCTGCAGTTCTAAATTGTTTTTTTACCAGGAAACCCTTAACCCGTAATCTACGCTCTGTAAAAGGTCCTCGCTAAAATCCAACTTTATCAGCTTGTAGGGATCGTAACCTAACAGGTTAACTTTCTGCTGGTATCTTCCCCTGGCGGGACCGCTTAAATTTGAGAAATATTCAGACATTTGTATCGCACTATTGTGTTCGCTGCTAGAAGACGCCTGTGTTTTCGCTTGTGTTTTCCTACCAAGATGGCCGCCGTCGTGACGTGAGCACTTTTTACGTCATTTTGATCACGTGGTTGCAAACTAAGAATACCGATGCCGTGGATCGGATCGGGACATCCCTAATAACCGTTAAGACAAATATAGAAATGTTTTTATCATGTATACATCACTAAATTATGCATTTTAGACTTATATAAACCCTGTAAATAATAAAACAATCATCAATACCAATAATTAATTGTTTTTAACTAACTTATTATCATTAAACAATGAGTTCTTCATTGGCCCCTACACTGTTCCCTCACCCAGCAACGCACCCCACGGATGGAGGATCAACAACGCTGCTCTTTCTGCCCAACCCGCTGACGTCTCTCTCCCCCGGGGGTTGAGGCAGGGCCGTAGAAAGAGCTCGTCTGGGGCTGCAGTTGTGTCGGGCCCCCCAGACCCCATCTAGCCCAGACTCTGCATGCATGTAAAACCTTTTCTAATGAATGTCCGTGGGATCCGCAAGTGAGAATAAAGTTTATTCTGTATGGTATGGTTGTTACTATTAAGATATGTTTGTGATAATAAATATCCCTTCAAAGGTCATGCGCTTTCCCTAACCGATGGTTATGAATAATTGGTCAATCATTAAAGACCATTGCAAACCAAACCCATTTTTGAAGAAATGATACATAACACCTACATTGTCGGTTAAAAGATTTTGAATGTTCTTTTCTTAACGCAGATTACTCATTATAGCAATCCTACTATTTAGGATTGGTTGCTTTGCCCTGGCCTTTCCTAAAACCTTTGCCCCTTTCAGGAAGGACTTTTATTAACCTGTTCCCATCATCAAATATATAATCTCAACTTGGCCAACATTTTGTTTGATTACTTTATGGGTGTGGTGCATGCTTCCTTTTCCTTATTACACCAAATGTCTAGGAGGCACAGAAGATGCACATTCAGACACCGGAGCTCCTTGGGATCCCGCTGGACGCGCTCAAACAAGGGATTACGCTCTCTTTTTTTTTCATGAGGAACCGTTTCTCCCCGGCTAACTTCAGAAAGGCTGCGGGCCGCGATGGCCTCGACTTCTCGTAGGAGCATCTGGGTGGTGTTCACCTGGGTGGTGTTCACCTGGGTGGGGGTCCTCTGTGGACCGCTGGTGGAGGGTGAGCGATTCATGTTGTAGATAATGGAGGAGATGGTGGAAGGAGGAAGAAATGTATCGTATGAATGAGTGGGCTGTATCGGTTAAATACAACACAAACAAGGTGTTTCAACCGATGAGCAATAAAGGCATAAAATATGAAACACAGCGATTTGAATAGTGGCTTGATGCCGGGTATCTACAGAGGTAGAGCAGCAAATACTAATGCATATATATGTATTTATATATTGATTGACTCTATATATATATAAAGGGAGATATATACAGTATATAATGTATATATAATACAGATACAGTATATAGATAGATATATCTATTTTTATTTATATATATAGATACTTGATGAAGAGAAAGTTCTCTCACGGACACGTCGGACAGCGAAATATTTGATTTAATCTTAAGGCATGATCATGGGAAAAGTACTGGCAGCAAAGTTTACAGAGAACACATTCGACGAGACAATAGATTCACAAGATTCTTATAGGGAACATTAACATTGTGGGAAGGGAGTGGGAGTGACCTTAGGCCAAGTAAATTTGTAATACAATGGGTGGGTATTGGACATGTCTGCAGGTTTGGCTCTAAACGAGTTTACACAACAAAGAAGTCATTCGATTGGCCTGGTCACAAAACCAGACTTACTGGCTCCAGTGGGAACTTGAATACGAATTAACTTAACCTCTCTCAGTTTAAGAGAGGAAGGGATTTGTTTTAAGTTACAGGGAGAATGTATACAGTTCCTTCTAATGTAATAATTATATAAACAAGGTTAATATAATTTGTATGTGATTGTATATTTATAGTTATGATTGATATTTCCACGACAGTTCCTCCCTTTTTGATCATAAGATCAACACTTATTACAGGTGATATATTATGTCACAGGATTACAAATGATGGTGAAACAAGTTAAAACACAGAATAATAGGAATAAAATTCAAAGAAATTAGTAAAAATCAATCATTAATAAAGTAATCAATATGTACATTAGTAAAATTGCAAATTCAAAGAAATTAGTAAAAGTAAATGATCAATATGTACATTAGTAAAATTTATGCCTAGCATGTTAGGTCACTCATTTTCCATTTGGTAACTCTTCATTGGAGTAAGGGGCCCATTCTTGGTGGTGTTGAAGTGGGTTTGAGCTGCAGCAAGTAGGCTTGCAAACTGGTTGTGTGATGATGTGGTTAGCTGGGGTTCCGCTATGGTCGGGAGTCGGTCGTTGTTGCTGGTGGTTGCGTTGCATTGGTCTGCTGGGCTCATCAGGAGTATTATGCAGATTGCGGTAGAGGTGGTCCATTCGAGGCGTTGGTGCTTTCCTCTTCTGGAGGTGCTGGGCGGCATCGGCTTGCATGGATCCATTCTGGTTTTCCTTGGAGTTTGACTGCAGCCCTCGTGGTCAGTTACCCCTGGATTGGTCCTTGCCATCTGGGGAGGAGAACATTTGGGTTAAGTGACTTTAACATGATCATATCACTAGGATAAAAACCATGGGTAGGGCTGTCAGATGGTATTGGAATGGAGAAAAACGCTTAGCACAGATCAATTACTGTGTAATGTGTGGAATCTGAAGGGATTGATGACAGTATTGTATGTGTGTCTGGTACTATGGGTGTGATAGGAACAACGCAATTGTGGACTGCTCTCAAATCTTGTACAAATCTCTATTCATCTGGTCTCCCTGGCTTCGGGAGGGGCAATATGGGTGTGTTACAAGGACTAGTAGTTGTTTCCTTTAGAATATCTTGAGATAAAAGAGAAGTTATTACCGGCTGAATTCCATCTAATGCTTCGGGGGACAAACGATATTGTCGAGTACAAGTCAAAGTAGCATCTGACTTTAATGTAACTTTAAGAGATGGTGAAGAGGTTACAAATCCTGCATGATTTTTATGCATGGCCCATAGTTTAGATGGTACCTGGGATAAACTCTGGGGTGAACTGTAACAGGAGAGGTGGGAGAGATTAAAAACTTCTGTTCCAATGGGACATGTGATACAATAGTGGGAACCGGCTTTGATATTGTTTCACTCGCAATGCCAGCAATACCAACCGTTTTCAATGTTTGGTTACTTTCTTGTAAAATACCAGTTTTAATAGCTGATACTGTAGCACCAGAATCGACAAGAAATTCAAAATGGTTTTGTCCTACCTGCACGGAGCATTTTGGATTTTCGGTGGGGGTGGAAGACAGTTGAAGAAGCGTTGCCTGGATCCTTGTTTCCTTCTCCAAGGGGTCCTAGTAATGATTATACTCACCTGGGCGTTGGAGCGTGTTCTTCATGGTGTGGGGGCCGTTGACTGGTTCCATGGGCGGGGCCGACGGTTTGGCCTTGTCTCTGTGTTTCTTTCTGCAATATCTCTCCTGATGACCAATCTTTTCGCAGTATTAGCATCTGGGGGGTTCTTTAACGAGTTGACGTTGGCTCCATACACAAAGTGTAGCGAGGGCGGTTTTGTCTTTTATGTTGTTTTGGGCTGTTTTAATAGCGTCTACTTCTGCGGCTGTTAACTCTATTTCAGTCATTAATTTATCAACATGTTCTGCATTACTAGTTGCTGTTATGTTCAACAGAGCTGTTCTATACACTTCTGTCCAATCTGGGTTGACTTGCATCGTTTTTTTTTTTTGAAAATGTTAGACACGATTTCTGGAGTTACTTCTTGTTTAACTGGTTTCGGTATTGGGTGTCGTTTTTCCGTGCAAATCCATGCATCTAAACAATTCTGTGTGTAATTAAAATCCCAATTCGGATCTGGTCCAGACGTTATTGTTTCTTTTAATTCTTGTAGTTTGCAAGAATTAAAAGAACCACCTATTGGCCAACAGCCATCTGTCCATTCGTACACATCATAAGTAAATGGAAAGACCGAGTATATGCCTTCTTCTCTCAAGACTATATCTGCGGGGGATCTTGGTGGCACTATAGGATTGTTTTGTTTTTTTACCATAGCGGGTTTTTACCAGGTCCGCTCTTTTTTTAATTTGCTTAGATACCGTTATTGTCACCTTAGCGTCCCGTTTTGATGAATGGGCGTCCATTTTACTCTTCCTTATGATTGAGTCAGACGTTCTTTTGAAAAGAAGACACAAACAAGTTAATACAAATAAAGGAATACACACACAGCTGATACAACATATAGGGATATACGAAACAAAATACAATCACTTTTGTTATAGTTTTACGTCATGAATTCTTTAATGCTAAAAGTAGGCTATGTTAATGTTATTTAATACTTTTAAAACTTGTGGAACTCAACGCAAATGGAGACCACAGATCTGTTTGATAAAGAAACAAAGAAATGTTACCTAACTGAATGATATTAATATATTTTGTACAAATTTGTAAATCAGAGTAAAGTCAATGTCTCAAAGGAGCCCGATTTATTTATTTCTATGTTAGTTTCAGGGTACTCACTCGTGGTTTGTCAATCAAACCTGTTTGAAGAATAAACTTTTGTGGAGTTGAATTGTCCTCTGGTTCTGGATCAGTGTCCTGAACTGCTACGATTTTCGGACATTCGTTCCTTGGACATTGCTATTTATCTGAAAAAAATCTATACGATTTCTCAGATCATATTAATACAACTCAGCAGTAAATCTATTACAATCGCATTCAAATACATTTATAATTTTGGGACGGCGTAAAACTGCTTCTCCAGCGCTGTGGAGAGAAGAAGGGTCTACAAGAGGTTGTAGACAACATGAAAGCAAAGCATGGAAAGAAAGGATAGAAATACGGCGCGAAAAATACATAACATAACAATTGGGATGAGACACTACGATATTCTTTATACATTTTTCTTTTCACAAACGAGGGGGGCCTATTCCCTCAGTTGTTTCAGTGCCATACTTACCTGCTGGCACTGTTCGCGTCCGTAAAGGCCGGACGTTATTTTTCTATTATATTTAGTTTTACCACTCGTCCACTTTTCTGAAAAAAGATAAGTTTAGTAACATGACAAGAAAAGTTGAACAGTGGTTAAATCAAATTTTCCGCCGTCGTTGGTGTCTTTAGGTTGGGAGGCTCCTCTATTTTATGTACATTTCATTCAGGTTCAAACAACATGAGGCCACTCAATTCATCCTACTTGGTTTTCCCGTGGGTGCAATCATCAGCCCTATGTGAAATAGATCTCTGTCCATTCATCATACCTTTGAACCGTTTCTGTCAGTGCAGAAACGGTGCAAAGGTCCAGGTCAAAATTAAATAACTTCTTCCCGTGGGTGTAATTATCAGCCCTATTTGAAATAGATCTCTATCTATTCATCATACCAGTGAAAGGTCTGTCAGTACAGAAACGTTCAAAGGTCCTGGGTCAGAATTGCATAACTTCCGAGGGACGTACATTACCCATTCATCTGAGGTCCAAGCAAATGCATTCACTGGTTGGCCGTATGTGGGGTCCCAAACTGTTTTATTACTGGGCTACTTACTGAATGGGTTCTACTTGGGATACACAGTTCATTAACACACCAACGTAACTCTTGTAATGTACGTAGTTCTTTGGAGGGTTGTTACTCTTACTGAGAGTAATCAAAACGTCCTCCGCCAACATTCCTGCATTCGTCACATAACAAGAGTTAATCTGCAGAGCGAAATCTTGCTAATGATTCGCACGGCACAAGCTTTCCATTCGTAGTAACAAACAGTCTACTACTGGCCAATCATTGATGCCTACGTAGTACGGATTATCAATTCGTAGGGATTCCTAATTCTTGGATATTTTAGCAAAAAATATCAGACAGAGCCTCCGCCTAAATAAGAATTTAAATGAAATCTCATGCTTTTAGATCGATCTTCCCGAGGGCGTTATCTTAACCCTTATATAAAATAAACCACTAGTTTACATTCATCATACCAAAGGCAGGCAACTATGTCCACTTATCCCCTCTTTAGCTGAATAGTTGTTTTAGTGCTAATCGCCTCCAAAGGTCCGGGTCAGATCCTAATCACATGTGTTTATCTATTTTCCAAATTCCGGATCCCGTCAGAGGGTCAGAATGGCAAGATAGTCATTTAAAAAAAAAACATAACTTACCAGTCTGATGATCTCATATTGGGATCCTGCCGACAACGCCATTTGATGAAGAGAAAGTTCTCTCACGGACACGTCGGACAGCGAAATATTTGATTTAATCTTAAGGCATGATCATGGGAAAAGTACTGGCAGCAAAGTTTACCGAGAACACATTCGACGAGACAATAGATTCACAAGATTCTTATAGGGAACCTTAAGCCAAGTAAATTTGTAATACAATGGGTGGGTATTGGACATGTCTGCAGGTTTGGCTCTAAACGAGTTTACACAACAAAGAAGTCAGTCGATTGGCCTGGTCACAAAACCAGACTTACTGGCTCCAGTGGGAACTTGAATACGAATTAACTTAACCTCTCTCAGTTTAAGAGAGGAAGGGATTTGTTTTAAGTTACAGGGAGAATGTATACAGTTCCTTCTAATGTAATAATTATATAAACAAGGTTAATATAATTTGTATGTGATTGTATATTTATAGTTATGATTGATATTTCCACGACAATACTGTATATGAATAAATTATTATAGATCTCTCTCTATATATACATGATATATACTGTACGGATTACTGTTTCTTACTCTGCCGACAGTGAGATATTGTTTCACCTTCTGCTAATGTAGGAATTGTAAGTTGCTTTGGATAAAAGCGTCTGCCCCTTAACTGCCCCTTATCCGCCTTCCCCCCGCTGCACGCTTCATTAATCAACGCACCGGCAACAGGACGCCGTTCAAGTTGTAGAAACAAGGACTGAGGAAATGGGATTTATAAGTTCCTTTATTTATATTTATTTGTGAATTGGATCCATTTTTAAATAATGCGTAATGTGTGAAAAAAGGATTAGTGAATGTGATCCTTTCTGAATGTGCTGTATATAGTAAGGTTTGGGTGCGCGTTTGCGTGCGTGCGTGTGATGTACGTGTGTGTGTTAGAGGATATTCAGGTGCAGATAGAGCTTATTTAGGATAATTTAATCAATTAGAATTTTTCTAACTAAATGTGTGTGTGTGTGTGTGTGTGTGTGTGTGGGGGGGGGGGGTAGAACGGAAGGTCGTGCAGGCAGTGTTGCCAGATTGTTTTTTTTTCTCTCAATTGGCCTACTTCTAACCCAAGACGTTCGGGCAGCGTTGCCAGATTGGACGATTTTCCCACTCAATTGGATAACGTAATGACATAAGGCTGGGGAAAATTACCATAAGGCGAGTACGTACAATTTCGGCTGTTTCAGATTCTTCAGTTCAATTACTTTTACATTTCTGCATTTTTAGCAATGCTTTGCGCTTTTCATTCAGCTGTCAATTTATTTGTTTCCAACCATTTACATGTTCTTAAATGGTGTGCATGTTTACATTGTTTACTCCATTTAGACTTTTGAACTCTGTTCAAATCCCTTCACTTGACTTAAGCCATTTAACGTTTCTTATCTTAAGGCCTGATTCCACCGAACGCGTTACGGCAGCGTTACTGCTGCGGCACGTCTTGGCCGCGGTCAACGCAGCAGATAGGTTCCACTCTAATCAATGGGACCATTTCCACCGGGCGCGGCTGCGGAACGTCTCAGCAGCGTCCCAGAAGCGGCTCGCCGTGCCGCAGCGCTATCATTCTGTAGCATTTCTATTTTTGCCGCAAGCCGTTGCTGAACCGCGTCAATTTCAACAGAGCAGATCAAGCAGGGCAGGAAGTGAAAAAGTAAAAGCCATAGAGCATCCTGTCAATTTTCAAAATAAAACACAATACTCAGCTCACGTAGCCTATCACAACTTCACATCAACATTATTACGTCATGACCGGTGGCACCAGGTCAGCAGTCAATCAGTCAAAGGGTCTCAAATCATCCTTTTATAAGGACAATGTCAGAAAGGACAAAGCCTGGCATTTAATTGCAGTAGTTTTGGGAGTGGAAGGTGAGTACATTAGGTTTAGGATTATCGCCTGATCTCGTGATCTCGCGTGAATACGGTTGGCTCGCAAGGCAGCGTTGCGCTGCCGTAACGCGCCCGGTGGAGATGCAAGCAGGGCAAATTCGCAGCCGTTCCGTGCCGCTGCCGTAACGCGGCAGTAACGCGTCCGGTGGAATCCCCGGGTTAGGCTACGTTTACATGATGACGGTCTGAACAGAAGACACAAAAGTGGCGTCGCGTCTTCACTTTTTATTCCGCGTTTAGACGAGGATTTTTGGGAGGAAATCTGCGCTTATACGGTGACGCAAAAGTGTGGAATTCGATTGGGTATGCATGTCAGGCGGCTAGGTAGTGCTGTGATACACTATCACACAACACCGCCATGTCTGAGTGCATGTGTAGAATCTTCCTTCTTCTCTTATCTGCGCCGCGAAAACCAAAACATAATTACAGATCCTTCTCTGTTCAGTAATACTATCTGTACATATCCTGTACATTTCGTGGAAAGACTCCTGTAACTTTGTTAGAGCTGCCAGAGCAGCTTGACGGTCCGACGCATGGAAAATAATCCAACATGTTTGTGTATTTCCCTGTACTGGGGCATGTACAGTATGTGACGTAGACGCGTATGCGACGTGCGCAGATCTGAGCAGAGTTTTGCGTAGGCGGAAACGCTACGGCGGTGCGTAGTCAGGTTTTCCACTCTGGAGGGTGGTTGGAAAAAACACACATTCATATGCTATTTCTATGAAGTTTCGCACGTATGTACAATCTTTTACATCGTCATATTTAAATTACTTTGCATGTTTGTGCTGTGGTCATCAATCAACACAACATTACAACTTTAATCAAATGCAGCGGAATGGGGGGGAGGGAGTTGATTATTGGAAGCTTAACAGATCAGCAAGATAATAGACTTGATTTAGCAATGATGGAGTTTAAAAGTTAATTATGTACAGTTGTGTTCATTCTGGGCATATTGGATTTTTCTTGGGTTAACAGTAACTGTTAACCCCCCTGTTAAACCCCCCCACCAAGGTGGGGGACGTGGGTCGCTTGAGTAAGAATGAACCATGAAAGAACGAGACAGATTGACGAGACATTCAAATATATTATTTTATATATATTCTGGCATGACACAGAAAATACAAAAACAGCATGCAATTACCATTTCACTGATATTTAATCGTATTATTGTACACTAGCTCACTAGCCTCTTCTCTCTTCACCACTCAGTCAGTGAACGAACAGTGAGTTAGCGACTCAGCGACTAGTGGGTCTGGGAGGAGTCGAGTCTGACAACGAACGAGACGAACGAGAGAGAAGAATCAGGTTGGTTCGTTCTTGTTAAAGATTTGTTCATTCAAACTGATTCGGTCGCAAACGACCCATCACTACTCTCAGGGCGCAAGTATAGTGGCGTGAGTCTGCTGTGGCACAATGGATATTGCCCCGAACACTGTCACCAATGCATGGGCCGCAAACCTTCCTCAAAGGCTAGTTCGAGCCCTGTGCATGAGTAATTGTGTTCAAGTTCTGCTGCTTGAGGCCAGTGCGTTAAGGACATCGTGCTCGAGTCCTGTTCATGTTGGTATTGTGTGAATCTTGAGTTGCAGCGTCTCGTTTGTGAGATTATCATCTTCTTAGTTTATCAACTCAAAGTATAACTTCAGAGAATGTCACTCTGTGCGTCCCGGTGGCACGACGGAGATAGTCAGTGTACACTGTCTGAAAATGTAAACACTTCTGAGATCTGGAGACACGGGTTGAGGTCCCGGCAACCACACTCTCCTTGAAACCTCTCAGAGAGCAGTAGGAATACAAGATAAAAAAAAGAATTTAGCTTAAAGAGGTGCCTAGATGTCGGTGCCATTCCTCTGGTGTGCCAAAGCTTGGCGGAGATCTGAGAACACAATATATAAAGAAACGGTACCACTGTTTGTTTTTATTTCACAAATTCTGACGTGTTTCTCCGATCTCTCCGGCCCTTGATCAGACACTGAAAATTGAGGAAAAATGAAGGCAGAAATAGCTTTGGGCCAATAACAAGGAAACACACACTGCCATGTTTTATGTGTGGTGTGCCTCAATCTCAACCTTCCCTTTAGCCCTTAGCCTAAATGGATATTGTGTATGTGACCTGTGGGAGTGTGAGTGGAGGGTGTTTTCTGCAGCCTCAGCTGGCCGAGTCTGATTGGACTCTGGGGCTGGGTGTGGCTGCACACCTGTGGCTCGTTGACCAATCAGTGTGTACAGATTAGGCCCAGCTCTCCCTGGCTTCACTGGGCTGATCTCCTGGATGGCAGCGGAGCCCCAGGCCCTGTTCAGAATCAAACCTTGACCTTAACACCACCACCCTGCGTCCTTGGCCAGGATAAGTCACCTAGGAGGAGTGGATCAGCTACCTAGCTGGTGTGTAGTACGGACATTTGCTCCATCAATATTACAACATGTTAGTTGATATGGCTTTCTCTGTTACCGTTGGTTAAGTTAAGCTGAATCACTGGATTCGTTTGAATGTTTATGAGCAAGGTAGGCAACGCATTTGTTCTTCAAAGAGTACAGAAAAGGTAATAGTGCTGTTTACAATATCAGTTTTAGGACTCAGGTGAATCATTAATATTAGATATTTATATTGTATTAGTGGTGATGCAAACGGTTAGTCATGATGATTGTGTGAGTGTCTTCTTTGTGGTACAATCCTCTTGCTTCTCAGACACGTCTATACTAGCCTCATCGGCAAGTTAACTTCCGAAAATGTCATAGTGTACATCTCTGTGGCGCAATGGATATGGCCCCCAACACTGTCCCCAATGCACGGGCCACGAACCTTCCTCAAAGGCTGGTTCGAGCCTCGTGCATGACTAACAGGTGTTCGTGGTCTGCTGTTTGAGGCCAGTGGGTTAAGGACATTGTGTAAAGGTTGGCAATGTGTGAATCTGAGTTGCAGCGTCTTGTTTGTGAGATTATCGTCTTCTATCTCTATTCTAACGTCAACTATAAGTATAACTTCAGAGAAGCTCACTCTGTGCGTCTTGGTGGCGCGACGGATATAGTCGGTGTACACTGTCTGAAAATGTAATCGAATATGGGTTCAATACATGGGTTCAAGTCCCAGCAACCACACTCTGCTCGAAACCTCTGGGAGGCAAGTAGGGAGACGACTTTTAACAATTTAAAATTTTTAGAACCTTTGACCAATAAGAGGTGCCTCGGCAGGTGAGCTGTGTCCTATCTGTTCTGGGGACATGTGTACTATTTCTTCCACGGTAGTTGGTGGGAACATCTGTCTAGTGAAGGGATCCATACTCTCACACATTAATTTCGAATGACTGTCTGGGGGACTGGATGGCTGTGTGAGACAGTCATTCCCACTCACCCATTCATTCCGAATTACCGTCTGGGCAAATTGATTAATGTGAATTAAGTCATTCACATCAATCAATTCACACAGACAGTTATTCACAATCATCCGTTCACCATACAATCATTCCCACAAAACCTGCCGAGGCAGGAATCGAACACATGTCTCCAGAACAGATAAGTAACAGCTCTATCACCTGCGCCACAGAGACACCAGCAAGGAATTGGTGAGAGGTTATAATTGACTTTACAATGCACGAGACATCGGTTCAAAATAGCCAATATGTTTAATCTGAGTGTTGTTGGTGGGACTTGAACCCAGGTCTGCAGTGCTTACGAACGTCGCCCCTTAGTAACGTCAAGACACTCCACTTGACCACAGACATGCTAGCCATAACGTGGTCAAAGTCATATTTGACAAGTTATATTCACATGACATTGATTCCTATATGGCGCCAACCATAAGTATATCTTCTGAACTTGTTATTTTGTGGGTCTCGGTGGTGTACCGGAGGTAGTCGTTGCACACCTAATCTCAACCTAGATCTGGAGACATGGGTTCAAGTCCCGGCCATCATTGTCTCCTTGAAACCTCTGGGAGAGTAGTAGGGAGACAACTTTGAACAGTTTTAGCATTTTAGAACCTTTGACCAACAAGAGGTGCCTCGGCAGGTGAGCTGTTTCCTATCTGTTCTGGGGACATGTGTTCTATTTCTTCCACGGTAGTTGGTGGGAACATCTGTCTAGTGAAGGGATCCATACTCTCACACATTCATTTCGAATGACTGTCTGGAGGACTGGATGGCTGTGAATGAGTGCACTCATTCACAGCCATCCAGTCCCCCAGACAGTCATTCCCACTCACCCATGCATTCCGAATTACCGTCTGGGCAAATTGATTAATGTGAATTAAGTCATTCACATCAATCAATTCACACAGACAGTTATTCGCAATCATCCGTTCACCATACAATCATTCCCACAAAACATGCCGTGGCAGGAATCGAACACATGTCTCCAGAACAGATAGGTAACAGCTCTATCACCTGCGCCACAGAGACACCAGCAAGGAATTGGTGAGAGGTTATAATTGACTTTACAATTCACGAGACATCGGTTCAAAATAGCCAATATGTTTGATCTGAGTGTTGTTGGTGGGACTTGAACCCAGGTCTGCAGTGCTTACGAACGTCTCCCCTTAGCAACGTCAAGACACTCCACTTGACCACAGACATGCTAGCCATAACGTGGTCAAAGTCATATTTGACAAGTTATATTCACATTCCTATATGGCGCCAACCATAAGTATATCTTCTGAACTTTTTATTCTGTGCGTCTCGGTGGTGTACCGGAGGTAGTCATTGCACACCTAATCTCAACCTAGATCTGGAGACATGGGTTCAAGTCCCGGCCATCATTGTCTCCTTGAAACCTCTGGGAGAGAAGTCGGGAGACAACACTTTACAAATTTAACATTTTAGAACCTTTGACCAACAAGAGGTGCCTCGGCAGGTGAGCTGTTTCCTATCTGTTCTGGGGACATGTGTACTATTTCTTCCACGGTAGTTGGTGGGAACATCTGTCTAGTGAAGGGATCCATACTCTCACACATTCATTTCGAATGAGGTTATAATTGACTTTACAATTCACAAGACATCAGTTTAAAATACCCACATTTTTTGTCGGGAGGGTTGTTGGTGGGACTTGAACCCAGGTCTGGGTGGGAACATCTGTCTAGTGAAACTCATTGCATTTCTGCGTGGAATGGAGATCAGGTGGAATTTGTGTTGGGGGTTGGTCAGTCTGTCAACAGTTGCAAATAGGGTTTTTGCATTATTAGTGTTGGTTTTAATGATATTGGAGAAAAACGTTTCTCTAGCACTTTTTAAGTCTAAATTGTAGGCACGAAGGCTCTCTTTATAGATATCATGGTGAATATGAAGTTTTGTTTTACGCCAGATGCGTTCAACCTTCCTGCATTCTTTTTTCTGTGCTGTTACAGAAGCAGCTTTTCTCCAGGGTGCCTTTTGCTTTCCAGAAATCGTTTTAATCTTATAAAGTGCAATGACATCTATGACTTTCAAAAATGTTCTACAAGATCATTAGCAGAACATGGGTCGAGAGGTGCTAGCAAGGAGATGGCCTTTTTAAAAAGTACATTAGAATCTTATTTGATTTTGTCTGTATGTCGGGAATAAAAGATATGTTAAAGAAAACACAAAAGTGGTCAGACAAGGAAGGATCGGTCACAGAGAGATCAGAAACATTGAGGCCCTTCGTGATAACCAGGTCTAGTGGGTGCCCCTTACAATGAGTAGCCTCTTTCACATGTTAAGACAGTCCCAATGTGTCCAAAATGGTAATTTTTTTGCACACTTATCATTCAAATCATCAGTATGAAAATTGAAGTCACCAGTTATAACTAGACAGTCAAATTCTGTGGAGATGCTAGACAATAATTCTGTGAAGTCATCGAAAAATGTGGGTGGCCTGTTAATAATTAATAGGAGAACTCAACCCCTCCACCTCTTTTTCCAGATCTACATGAATCAAAAAAGTTATAGTTGGGAGGAGCTGTCTCTATCAGAACGGTTGCACTGTTATTTTGTTCCAGCCATGTTTCAGTTAAAAACATAAAATCCAGTCTAGAAGTGGTAATAAAATCATTAACTAAAAATGATTTGTTATTAAGAGACCTAACATTAAGTAGAGCCATCCTGATTGTGTTGTTGATAGGCTTTAAGGTTGTTTTTGGTTTGGAGGCAATAGATATGAGATTTGTGAGGTTAGCAGTGTGTCTAAGTTTCCCTTTGTTTACTCTCTTAGTGGTTACAGCATAAATGCAAAAGTTGCCATGTTTTGACGTAGGCAACCTTGGGTTCAGCAGATTATGTGAAACTTCCTTTATACTGTGTCTACGGCTGAACCCTTTTTTGTCTCAGTAATACTCAGGACTACTATCAGCACAGGGGGGGGGGGGGGGTTGGGCGCCCTCCTCTTTGGTGTTATCAGCCTGTGGCCATGCCGTGGCGATGCCATCATTGACACAGATGCCAGTTTGATGCCAACATATTCCAGTTTCTTAAAGTCAGCTGGAAAATCGCAAAGGGAGGAGACAATGGAGCTGGAGTTGTTGTTGTGGCTATGGGAGAGATGAGACTGGAGGTCATCGTCGATGGGGGAATGCAGTAGGGCTGGCCTGAATTATTCGAATATTCAAATACTCGTTCGGAAAATTAGTATTCAAAGCTTAAATCAGTATTCAGAGCTTCTTTTTTTTTTTTCACGTGCCTGACGTTACCAGAGCGAGGGAGGCAAACTATAAGCGACACCAAGCAGAGAAGCGAGAGAGGTGGAGGAAGAATAGATATGTTTCCCTTTATTTTACAACACAACATTAGCGGGATCTTGGGAGGAAAAGTAATGCTTAGCGAAATGCTAACCTCAACTTAGTTGTTTGTTTATGTTCGCTTTACAGCGCTGCGCCAATCAAATGTGACTGGCTTGCTGCAGAGCGTGAGCGTCTTGGGAATACCCGGTCAATATCTCATCATCATCATCTCATCTCATGAGATGAGATGAGATGAGACATAAGACAATCAATATTCAGTATTTGTTATGGATTTATTGTACAAATTCCCTGCTAACAGCTATTAAATCTTGAACAAAATATGCAGATACTGTCAAAATCGGTTCCAGGGAGTATATAGGGATTATTAATGTTGTTTTTGATGGTGTGTTTTTCTGGAACGAGTATTCGAATATTCGCTCGGAAAAACCAACGAGTATTCGAAGCCTAAAAAATGGTATTCGGGCCAGCCCTAGAATGCAGAGGAGGGGGGTGGCCGTTCCTCGCCAAGCCAGCATCAGCGATGGGGGAAGGCACAGTGTTGATGGCGTCGGGCGGGCTGTTGTCTCTCTTCAAGGTCTGTGGGCTGTCTACTATCTGTGTGTCAGATAGTGGCAGAGTAGATGTGTGGGGGAGGCTGTAGTCTCGCTTCTTCTCAACCTGTGCTCTGACTGTGGCCTGTGCGTCAGACCATGGAGATTTGTGGGAAAGCGAGAAGAGATGATTGTCCCTCAACAGCTTTGAGCCTAACCTGTTTGGGTGTAGGCCATCTGCTCTGAAAAGATATTTGCGCCCCCAGAATAAGTTGAAATTGTCAATAAAGCCCCTTCCTCTTTCATTGCAGACTCTGGAAAGCCATGTATTCAGTGCAAGTAGACGACTGAATCTGTTTATTCCTCTGTCAACTGCTGGTATGGGTCCACTGATGAATGACTTAATGTGTATTTTGTCCAGTGTATCCAATAGATCAGTGTAATCCCTCTTCAGAAGTTCTGACTGTTCTCTTCGAATATCATATCAAGTCCTGCATGCACAATAATCTGTGAGATTTTGGGGTTTTCTAATATGATTGTGGCTAGTTTCTGGTTGATATCACCAACCATTCCACCTAGGAAGTGGCATGTTTTCATCTTCTTACCGGTTATATCCTTGATGATTGAGTCTCCTATAATCAGTGCCTGGAGTGTCTGGTTCAGCTGCTTTCTGTGAGATGGGCCCTTGTTGGCTTGAGGTGGCGGTGGCAGACGCATGCGCAGCCCGCCTCCGTGGCGACTGGTTCTTATTCCATCTCTGTCCACACCGTCCGTCCGGACACATTTCGGGGCTCAGGGGTGCACGGGTGGCGGACGCATGCGCAGCTCCCCTCCATGGCGACTGGTTCTTGTTCCGTCTCTGTCCGCACCGTCCGTCCGGACGCATCTCAGGGCTCAGGGGTGCATGGGTGGCAGGCACGTTCGTGGACTCTTGAAGGGGCAGGAACCGGTTCTTCAGCGGCAGGGTTAACTTCAGTGACGGGCTAATTTGGCTGATACATGCAACTTTAGCTTTGGGTAGCTTAGCATTTGGCGTTGAGTGAACTTGTTGATACAGTTTGGTATGTTGTTTTGGCTTAGCGCCGACTCTGTGCCAGTGAGACGCAGCTGGAACTGTCTCTCTCTTGTCCAGCTTCGGGAAGGATACAATGTAGCTTTGATCATCTTGTTGTGTATTTGTCTGAGTTAGCTCAGCAAACTCAACCATCGGAACTGTATCCTGGAGGAGTCCAGGAGCATTTTTCGAATGCTGCTAGTCTCGTTTCAAATAAAGCCACTGTCTGTCGCAGTTTGGTGCAGTCTGTGCATTTCCCAGTCTCCATGCCTGAGATATCCGAGTACAGAGGCATGTTGTCGATAGGAAAGTCCAAGGCTTTTGCTGCGGTCTGATCCGGGAATCATAAAAAGTGCCAAAATGTATTGTTGAATCGAGCAATGGAGGACGACGGAAACAAACTATATATTGTTAAGTATTATGATCATGAAATAAAATAAAATAAAGTAGATCTGAACGATGAATTAAGTAGTTTTTTCCAATGCCTAGCGGAGCTTCGGGAAACATGAACTCTCTCTCTGCTGCCTCTCTTATCTTTAAAGTGCCGTAACTCTCTATCTACATGAACAAATCTCATGGTTGAAAGATTTATGAGCCTGTTTTATTGCCTGACTTTGTGTCAAACTTCGAGTGCAGATATGAGACAGAGATCTTCTAGGTGATACACTGATGAAAGATTATTTTTACATTGAACAAACTTAATACTTAAGGCTCCAGCTACAATGATCAAATACAGAATGTACAGAAGTATATGTACATAAAGATCTAAGACCAAATATGACAGAAATAATGCTCTTATCATCTTTATTGTCACTCGCATTATCTGTCACATTAATATTACATTCTGTATGGCGAATAAAAATACTTATAAGTGTAAAATAATAACTTTTCTGTACAGGGACTTCAACTGAAAAATCTACGCTTCCAACTTCAGACGGAACAGTAACGTCTGACCAATTGGCTTCTCAAACAACGGTTCAAACTTCAACAGCAGAACCATTGACTTCTGCATCCACAGTACTGACTTCAACGGATGGAACAGTTACTTCTGCATCCACAGTTATGACTTCAACGAATGGAGAATTGACTTCTGCATCCACAGTTCTGACTTCAACAGATGGAACATTGAGTTCGGACCCACTGACTTCTCAAACTACGGTTCAAACTTCAACAGCAGAGCCATCGACATCTGCATCCACAGTCCTGACTTCAACAGATGGATCATTGACTTCTGCATCAACAGTTCTGACATCAACAGATGGAACAGTGACTTCGGACCCACTGACTTCTCAAACTACGGTTCAAACTTCAACAGCAGATCCATTGACTTCTGCATCCACAGTTCTGACTTCAACGGATGGAACAGTGACCTCTGCGTCAACAGTTATGACTTCAACGAATGGACAATTTACTTCTGCAACCACTGTTCTGTCTTCAACAGATGGACCTTTGACATCTGACCCACTGACTTCTCAAACTACGGTTCAAACTTCAACAGCAGAACCATCGACTTCTGCATCAACAGCTCTGACTTCAACAGATGGAACAGTGAATTCTGCATCCACAGTTCTGACTTCAACAAATGGACCATTGACTTCGGACCCACTGACTTCTCAAACTACGGTTCAAACTTCAACTGCAGAGCCATCGACTTCTGCATCCACAGTTCTGACTTCCACAGATGGAGCAGTGACCTCTACATCCACAGTTCTGACTTCAACGAATGGACAATTGACTTCTGCATCCACAGTTCTGACTTCAACAAATGGAATATTGACTTCGGACCCACTGACTTCTCAAACTATGGTTCAAACTTCAACAGCAGAGCCATCGACTGCTGCATCCACAGTTCTGACTTCAACAGATGGACCATTTACTTCTGCATCTACAGTTCTGACTTCAAAAGATGGAACAATAACATCTGCATCCACAGTTCTGACTTCAACAGATGGACCTTTGTCCTCTGCATCCACTGTTCTGACTTCAACAGATGGACCTTTGACATCTGATCCACTGACTTCTCAAACTATGGTTCAAACTTCAACAGCAGATCCATTGACTTCTGCATCCACAGTTCTGACTTCAACGGATGGAACAGTGAATTCTGCATCCACAGTTATGACTTCAACAAATGGACAATTGACTGCTGCATCCACAGTTCTGACTTCAACAGATGTAACATTGACTTCGGACCCACTGACATCTCAAACTACGGTTCAAACTTCAACAGCAGATCAATTGACTTCTGCATCCATAGTTCTGACTTCAACGGAAGGAACAGTGACTTCTGCGTCCACAGCTATGACTTCAACAGATGGAATAGTGACTTCTGACACACTGACTTTTCAAACTTCAAAAGCAGAGCCATCGACTTCTGCATCCACAGTTCTGACTCCAACAGATGGACAATCGACTTCTGCATCAACAGTTCTGACTTCAACAGATGGGACAATAACTTCTTCATCCACAGTTCTGACTTCAACAGATGGACCATTGACCTCTGCATCCGCAGTTCTGACTTCAACAGATGGAATAGTGACTTCTGACACACTGACTTCTCAAACTACGGTTCAAACTTCAACAGCAGAGCCATCGACTTCTGCATCCACAGTTCTGACTTCAACAGGTGGAACAGTGACCTCTGCATCCACAGTTCTGACTTCAACGAATGGAACATTGACGTCGGACCCACTGACTTCTCAAAGTATGGTTCAAACTTCAACAGCAGAGCCATCAACTTCTGCATCAACAGTTCTGACTTCAACAGATGGAACAGTAACATCTGCATCCACAGTTCCGATTACAACCGATGGACCATTGACCTCTGTATCCACAGTTCTGACTTCAACAGATGGACCTTTGACATCTGACCCACTGACTTCTCAAAGTACGATTCAAACTTCAACAGCAGAGCCATCGACTTCTGCATCAACAGCTCTGACTTCAACAGATGGAACAGTGAATTCTGCATCCACAGTTCTGACTTCAACAAATGGACCATTGACTTCGGACCCACTGGCTTCTCAAACTACGGTTCAAACTTCAACTGCAGAGCCATCGACTTCTGCATCCACAGTTCTGACTTCCACAGATGGAACAGTGACCTCTACATCCACAGTTCTGACTTCAACGAATGGACAATTGACTTCTGCATCCACAGTTCTGACTTCAACAAATGGAATATTGACTTCGGACCCACTGACTTCTCAAACTATGGTTCAAACTTCAACAGCAGAGCCATCGACTGCTGCATCCACAGTTCTGACTTCAACAGATGGACCATTTACTCCTGCATCTACAGTTCTGACTTCAAAAGATGGAACAATAACATCTGCATCCACAGTTCTGACTTCAACAGATGGACCTTTGTCCTCTGCATCCACTGTTCTGACTTCAACAGATGGACCTTTGACATCTGATCCACTGACTTCTCAAACTATGGTTCAAACTTCAACAGCAGATCCATTGACTTCTGCATCCACAGTTCTGACTTCAACGGATGGAACAGTGAATTCTGCATCCACAGTTATGACTTCAACAAATGGACAATTGACTGCTGCATCCACAGTTCTGACTTCAACAGATGTAACATTGACTTCGGACCCACTGACATCTCAAACTACGGTTCAAACTTCAACAGCAGATCAATTGACTTCTGCATCCATAGTTCTGACTTCAACGGAAGGAACAGTGACTTCTGCGTCCACAGCTATGACTTCAACAGATGGAATAGTGACTTCTGACACACTGACTTTTCAAACTTCAAAAGCAGAGCCATCGACTTCTGCATCCACAGTTCTGACTCCAACAGATGGACAATCGACTTCTGCATCAACAGTTCTGACTTCAACAGATGGGACAATAACTTCTTCATCCACAGTTCTGACTTCAACAGATGGACCATTGACCTCTGCATCCGCAGTTCTGACTTCAACAGGAGTACCTTTGACATCTGGCCCACTGACTTCTAAAACTACGGTTCAAACTTCAACAGCAGAGCCATCGTCTTCTGCATCCACAGTTCTGACTTCAACAAATGGACCATTGACTTCTGCATCAACAGTTCTGACTTCACCAGATGGAACAGCAACTTCTGCATCCACAGTTCCGACTTCAACAGATGGACCATTGACCTCTGCATCCACAGTTCTGACTTCAACAGATGGAATAGTGACTTCTGACACACTGACTTCTCAAACTACGGTTCAAACTTTAACAGCAGATCCATTGACTTCTGCATCCACAGTTCTGACTTACACGGATGGAACAGTGACTTCTGCATCCACTGTTATGACTTCAACGAATGGACAATTGACTTCTGCATCCACAGTTCTGACTTCAACAGATGGACCATTGACTTCTGCATCAACAGTTCTGACTTCAACAGATGGAACAGTAACTTCTGCATCCACAGTTCTGACTTCACCAGATGGACCATTGACCTCTGCATCCACAGTTCTGACTTCAACAGATGGAATAGTGACTTCTGACACACTGACTTCTCAAACTACGGTTCAAACTTCAACAGCAGAGCCATCGACTTCTGCATCCACAGCTCTGACTTCGACAGGTGGAACAGTGACCTCTGCATCCACAGTTCTGACTTCAACGAATGATCAATTGACTTCTGCATCCACAGTTCTGACTTCAACGGATGGAACAGTAACATCTGCATCCACAGTTCCGATTCCAACAGATGGACCATTGACCTCTGCATCCACAGTTCTGACTTCAACAGATGGACCTTTGACATCTGACCCACTGACTACTCAAAGTACGGTTCAAACTTCAACAGCAGAGCCATCGACTTCTGCATCCACAGTTCTGACTTCAACGGATGGAACAGTGACTTCTGCATCCACTGTTATGACTTCAACGAATGGACAATTGACTTCTGCATCCATAGTTCTGACTTCAACAAATGGACCATTGACTTCTGCATCCACAGTTCTGACTTCAACAGATGGACCATTGACTTCTGCATCCACAGTTCTGACGTCAACAGATGGACCATTGACTTCTGCATCCACAGTTCTGACTTCAACAGTTGGACCATTGACTTCTGCATCCACAGTTCTGACTTCAACAGATGGACCATTGACTTCTGCATCCACAGTTCTGACTTCAACAGATGGACCTTTGACATCTGACCCACTGACTTCTCAAAGTACGGTTCAAACTTCAACAGCAGAGCCATCGACTTCTGCATCCACAGTTCTGACTTCACCAGATGGACCATTGACCTCTGCATCCACAGTTCTGACTCCAACAGATGGAATAGTGACTTCTGACACACTGACTTCTCAAACAACGGTTCAAATTTCAACAGCAGAGCCATCGACTTCTGCATCCACAGTTCTGACTTCAACAGATGGAACAGCGACCTCTGCATCCACAGTTCTGACTTCAACTAATGGACGATTGACTTCTGCATCCACAGTTCTGACTTCAACAGATGTAACTTTGACATCTGGCCCACTGACTTCTAAAACTACGGTTCAAACTTCAACAGCAGAGCCATCGACTTCTGCATCCACCGTTCTGACTTCAACAAATGGACCATTGACTTCTGCATCAACAGTTCTGACTTCACCAGATGGAACAGCAACTTCTGCATCCACAATTCTGACTTCAACAGATGGACCATTGACCTCTGCATCCACAGTTCTGACTTCAACAGATGGAATAGTGACTTCTGAAACACTGACTTCTCAAACTACGGTTCAAACTTCAACAGCAGAGCCATCGACTTCTGCATCCACAGTTCTGACTTCAACAGGTGGAACAGTGACCTCAGCAGCCACAGTTCTGACTTCAACGAATGGACAATTGACTTCTGCATCCACAGTTCTGACTTCAACAGGTGGAACGTTGACTTCGGACCCACTGACTTCTCAAACTACGGTTCAAACTTCAACAGCAGATCCATTCACTTCTGCATCCACAGTTCTGACTTCAACGGATGGAATAGTGACTTCTGCATCCACTGTTATGACTTCAACGAATGGACAATTGACTTCTGCATCCACAGTTCTGACTTCAACAGATGGACCTTTGACATCTGACCCACTGACTTCTCAAAGTACGGTTCAAACTTCAACAGCAGAGCCATCGACTTCTGCATCCACAGTTCTGACTTCAACAGATGGAACAGTAACTTCTGCATCCACTGTTCTGACTTCACCAGATGGACCATTGACCTCTGCATCCACAGTTCTGACTCCAACAAATGGAATAGTGACTTCTGACACACTGACTTCTCAAACTACGGTTCAAACTTCAACAGCAGATCCATTAACTTCTGCATCCACAGTTCTGACTTCAACGGATGGAACAGTGACTTCTGCATCCACAGTTCTGACTTCAACAGATGGACAATTGACTTCTGCATCCACAGTTCTGACTTCAACAGATGGACCATTGACTTCTGCATCAACAGTTCTGACTTCAACAGATGGAACAGTAACTTCTACATCCACAGTTCTGACTTCACCAGATGGACCATTGACCTCTGCATCCACAGTTCTGACTTCAACAGATGGAATAGTGACTTCTGACACACTGACTTCTCAAACTACTGTTCAAACTTCAACAGCAGAGCCATCGACTTCTGCATCCACAGTTCTGACGTCAACAAGTGGAACAGTGACCTCAGCAGCCACAGTTCTGACTTCAACGAATGGACAATTGACTTCTGCATCCACAGTTCTGACTTCAACAGATGGAACGTTGACTTCAGACCCACTGACTTCTCAAACTACGGTTCAAACTTCAACAGCAGATCCATTGACTTCTGCATCTACAGTTCTGACTTCAACGGATGGAACAGTGACTTCTGCATCCACTGTTATGACTTCAACGAATGGACAATTGACTTCTGCATCCACAGTTCTGACTTCAACAGATGGACCATTGACTTCTACATCCACAGTTCTGACTTCACCAGATGGACCATTGACCTCTGCATCCACAGTTCTGACTCCAACAGATGGAATAGTGACTTCTGCCACACTGACTTCTCAAACTACGGTTCAAACTTCAACAGCAGATCCATCGACTTCTGCATCCACAGTTCTGACTTCAACGGATGGAACAGTGACTTCTGCATCCACTGTTATGACTTCAACGAATGGACAATTGACTTCTGCATCCACAGTTCTGACTTCAACAGATGGACCATTGACTTCTGCATCAACAGTTCTGACTTCAACAGATGGAACAGTAACTTCTGCATCCACAGTTCTGACTTCAACAGATGGAATAGTGACTTCTGACACACTGACTTCTCAAACTACGGTTCAAACTTCAACAGCAGAGCCATCGACTTCTGCATCCACAGTTCTGACTTCGACAGGTGGAACAGTGACCTCTGCATCCACAGTTCTGACTTCAACGAATGAACAATTGACTTCTGCATCCACAGTTCTGACTTCAACAGATGGACCATTGACTTCTACATCCACAGTTCTGACTTCACCAGATGGACCATTGACCTCTGCATCCACAGTTCTGACTCCAACAGATGGAATAGTGACTTCTGCCACACTGACTTCTCAAACTACGGTTCAAACTTCAACAGCAGATCCATCGACTTCTGCATCCACAGTTCTGACTTCAACAGGAGTACCTTTGACATCTGGCCCACTGACTTCTAAAACTACGGTTCAAACTTCAACAGCAGAGCCATCGACTTCTGCATCCACAGTTCTGACTTCAACAAATGGACTATTGACTTCTGCATCAACAGTTCTGACTTCACCAGATGGAACAGCAACTTCTGCATCCACAGTTCTGACTTCAACAGATGGACCATTGACTTCTGCATCCACAGTTCTGACTTCAACAGATGGAGCAGTAACTTCTGCATCCACAGTTCTGACTTCAACAGATGGAACGTTGACTTCAGACCCACTGACTTCTCAAACTACGGTTCAAACTTCAACAGCAGATCCATTGACTTCTGCATCCACAGTTCTGACTTCAACGGATGGAACAGTGACTTCTGCATCCACTGTTGTGACTTCAACGAATGGACAATTGACTTCTGCATCCATAGTTCCGACGTCAACAGATGGACCATTGACTTCTGCATCCACAGTTCTGACTTCAACAGATGGAACATTAACATCTGCATCCACAGTTCCGACTCCAACAGATGGACCATTGACCTCTGGATCCACAGTTCTGACTTCAACAGATGGACCTTTGACATCTGACCCACTGACTTCTCAAAGTACGGTTCAAACTTCCACAGCAGAGCCATCGACTTCTGCATCCACAGTTCTGACTTCAACAGATGGAACAGTAACTTCTGCATCCACAGTTCTGACTTCACCAGATGGACCATTGACCTCTGCATCCACAGTTCTGACTTCACCAGATGGAACAGCAACTTCTGCATCCACAGTTCTGACTTCAACTAATGGACAATTGACTTCTGCATCCACAGTTCTGACTTCAACAGATGTACCTTTGACATCTGGCCAACTGACTTCTAAAACTACGGTTCAAACTTCAACAGCAGTGCCATCGACTTCTGCATCCACAATTCTGACTTCAACAAATGGACCATTGACTTCTGCATCAACAGTTCTGACTTCACCAGATGGAACAGCAACTTCTGAATCCACTGTTATGACTTCAACGAATGGACAATTGACTTCTGCATCCACAGTTATGACGTCAACAGATGGACCATTGACTTCTGCATCCACAGTTCTGACTTCAACAGATGGAACATTAACATCTGCATCCACAGTTCTGACTCTAACAGATGGACCATTGACCTCTGCATCCACAGTTCTGACTTCAACAGATGGACCTTTGACATCTGACCCACTGACTTCTCAAAGTACGGTTCAAACTTCAACAGCAGAGCCATCGAGTTCTGCATCCACAGCTCTGACTTCAACAGATGGAACAGTAACTTCTGCATCCACAGTTCTGACTTCTCCAGATGGACCATTGACCTCTGCATCCACAGTTCTGACTCCAACAGATGGAATAGTGACTTCTGACACACTGACTTCTCAAACTACGGTTCAAATTTCAACAGCAGAGCCATCGACTTCTGCATCCACAGTTCTGACTTCAACAGATGGAACAGCGACCTCTGCATCCACAGTTCTGACTTCAACTAATGGACAATTGACTTCTGCATCCACAGTTCTGACTTCAACAGATGTACCTTTGACATCTGGCCCACTGACTTCTAAAACTACGGTTCAAACTTCAACAGCAGAGTCATCGACTTCTGCATCCACAGTTCTGATTTCAACAAATGGACCATTGACTTCTGCATCAACAGTTCTGACTTCACCAGATGGAACAGCAACTTCTGCATCCACAGTTCTGACTTCAACAGATGGACCATTGACCTCTGCATCCACAGTTCTGACTTCAACAGATGGAATAGTGACTTCTGACACACTGACTTCTCAAACTACGGTTCAAACTTCAACAGCAGAGCCATCGACTTCTGCATCCACAGTTCTGACTTCAACAAATGGACCATTGACTTCTGCATCAACAGTTCTGACTTCACCAGATGGAACAGCAACTTCTGCATCCACAGTTCTGACTTCAACAGATGGACCATTGACTTCTGCAGATGGAGCAGTAACTTCTGCATCCACAGTTCTGACTTCAACAGATGGAACGTTGACTTCGGACCCACTGACTTCTCAAACTACGGTTCAAACTTCAACAGCAGATCCATTGACTTCTGCATCCACAGTTCTGACTTCAACGGATGGAACAGTGACTTCTGCATCCACTGTTGTGACTTCAACGAATGGACAATTGACTTCTGCATCCACAGTTCTGACGTCAACAGATGGACCATTGACTTCTGCATCCACATTTCTGACTTCAACAGATGGAACATTAACGTCTGCATCCACAGTTCTGACTCCAACAAATGGACCATTGACCTCTGCATCCACAGTTCTGACTTCAACAGATGGACCTTTGACATCTGACCCACTGACTTCTCAAAGTACGGTTCAAACTTCAACAGCAGAGCCATCGACTTCTGCATCCACAGTTCTGACTTCAACAGATGGAACAGTAACTTCCGCATCCACAGTTCTGACTTCACCAGATGGACCATTGACCTCTGCATCCACAGTTCTGACTCCAACAGATGGAATAGTGACTTCTGACACACTGACTTCTCAAACTACGGTTCAAATTTCAACAGCAGAGCCATCGACTTCTGCATCCACAGTTCTGACTTCAACAGATGGAACAGCGACCTCTGCATCCACAGTTCTGACTTCAACTAATGGACAATTGACTTCTGCATCAACAGTTCTGACTTCAACAGATGTACCTTTGACATCTGGCCCACTGACTTCTAAAACTACGGTTCAAACTTCAACAGCAGAGCCATCGACTTCTGCATCCACAGTTCTGACTTCAACAAATGGACCATTGACTTCTGCATCAACAGTTCTGACTTCACCAGATGGAACAGCAACTTCTGCATCCACAGTTCTGACTTCAACAGATGGGCCATTGACCTCTGCATCCACAGTTCTGACTTCAACAGATGGAATAGTGACTTCTGACACATTGACTTCTCAAACTACGGTTCAAACTTCAACAGCAGAGCCATCGACTTCTGCATCCACAGTTCTGACATCAACAGGTGGAATTGTGACCTCTGCAGCCACAGTTCTGACTTCAACGAATGGACAATTGACTTCTGCATCCACAGTTCTGACTTCACCAGATGGACCATTGACCTCTGCATCCACAGTTCTGACTCCAACAGATGGAATAGTGACTTCTGACACACTGACTTCTCAAACTACGGTTCAAATTTCAACAGCAGAGCCATCGACTTCTGCATCCACAGTTCTGACTTCAACAGATGGAACAGCGACCTCTGCATCCACAGTTCTGACTTCAACTAATGGACAATTGACTTCTGCATCCACAGTTCTGACTTCAACAGATGTACCTTTGACATCTGGCCCACTGACTTCTAAAACTACGGTTCAAACTTCAACAGCTGAGCCATCGACTTCTGCATCCACAGTTCTGACTTCAACAAATGGACCATTGACTCCTGCATCAACAGTTCTGACTTCACCAGATGGAACAGTAACTTCTGCATCCACAGTTCTGACTTCAACAGATGGGCTATTGACTTCTGCATCAACAGTTCTGACTTCAACAGATGGAACAGTAACTTCTGCATCCACAGTTCTGACTTCACCAGATGGACCATTGACCTCTGTATCCACAGTTCTGACTCAAACAGAAGGAATAGTGACTTCTGACACACTGACTTCTCAAACTTCGGTTCAAACTTCAACAGCAGAGCCATCGACTTCTGCATCCACAGTTCTGACTTCAACAGATGGAACAGTGACCTCTGCATCCACAGTTCTGACTTCAACTAATGGACCATTGACCTCTGCATCCACAGTTCTGACTTCAACAGATGGAACGTTGACTTCGGACCCACTGACTTCTCAAACTACGGTTCAAACTTCAACAGCAGAGCCATCGACTTCTGCATCCACAGTTCTGACTTCAACAGATGGAACAGTGACCTCTGCATCCACAGTTCTGACTTCAACTAATGGACCATTGACCTCTGCATACACAGTTCTGACTTCAACAGATGGAACGTTGACTTCGGACCCACTGACTTCTCAAACTACGGTTCAAACTTCAACAGCAGATCCATTGACTTCTGCATCCACAGTTCTGACCTCAACGGATGGAACAGTGACTTCTGCATCCGCTGTTCTGACTTCAACTAATGGACCATTGACCTCAGCAGCCACAGTTCTGACTTCAACAGATGGACCTTTGACATCTGACCCACTGACTTCTCAAAGTACGGTTCAAACTTCAACAGCAGAGCCATCGACTTCTGCATCCACAGTTCTGACTTCAACAGATGGAACAGTAACTTCTGCATCCACAGTTCTGACTTCAACAGATGGAACAGCGACCTTTGCATCCACAGTTCTGACTTCAACTAATGGACCATTGACTTCTGCATCCACAGTTCTGACTTCACCAGATGGACCATTGACCTCTGCATCCACAGTTCTGACTCCAACAGATGGAATAGTGACTTCTGACACACTGACTTCTCAAACTACGGTTCAAATTTCAACAGCAGAGCCATCGACTTCTGCATCCACAGTTCTGACTTCACCAGATGGAACAGCAACTTCTGCATCCACAGTTCTGACTTCAACAGATGGACCATTGACCTCTGCATCCACAGTTCTGACTTCAACAGATGGAATAGTGACTTCTGACACACTGACTTCTCAAACTACGGTTCAAACTTCAACAGCAGAGCCATCGACTTCTGCATCCACAGTTCTGACTTCAACAGGTGGAACAGTGACCTCTGCATCCACAGTTCTGACTTCAACAGATGGAACGTTGACTTCGGACCCACTGACTTCTCAAACTACGGTTCAAACTTCAACAGCAGATCCATTGACTTCTGCATCCACAGTTCTGACTTCAACAGATGGACGATTGACCTCTGCATCCACAGTTCTGACTCCAACAGATGGACCATTGACCTCTGCATCCACAGTTCTGACTCCAACAGATGGAATGGTGACTTCTGACACACTGACTTCTCAAACTACGGTTCAAATTTCAACAGCAGAGCCATCGACTTCTGCATCCACAGTTCTGACTTCAACAGATGGAACAGCGACCTCTGCATCCACAGTTCTGACTTCAACTAATGGACAATTGACTTCTGCATCCACAGTTCTGACTTCACCAGATGGACCATTGACCTCTGCATCCACAGTTCTGACTCCAACAGATGGAATAGTGACTTCTGACACACTGACTTCTCAAACTACGGTTCAAATTTCAACAGCAGAGCCATCGGCTTCTGCATCCACAGTTCTGACTTCAACAGATGGAACAGCGACCTCTGCATCCACAGTTCTGACTTCAACTAATGGACAATTGACTTCTGCATCCATAGTTCTGACTTCACCAGATGGACCATTGACCTCTGCATCCACAGTTCTGACTCCAACAGATGGAATAGTGACTTCTGACACACTGACTTCTCAAACTACGGTTCAAATTTCAACAGCAGAGCCATCGACTTCTGCATCCACAGTTCTGACTTCAACAAATGGACCATTGACTCCTGCATCAACAGTTCTGACTTCACCAAATGTAACAGTAACTTCTGCATCCACAGTTCTGACTTCAACAGCAGAGCAATCGACTTCTGCATCCACAGTTCTGACTTCAACAGATGGAACAGCGACCACTGCATCCACAGTTCTGACTTCAACTAATGGACATTTGACTTCTGCATCGACAGTTCTGACTTCAACAGATGTACCTTTGACATCTGGCCCACTGACTGCTAAAACTACGGTTCAAACTTCAACAGCTGAGCCATCGACTTCTGCATCCACAGTTCTGACTTCAACAAATGGACCATTGAATCCTGCATCAACAGTTCTGACTTCACCAGATGGAACAGTAACTTCTGCATCCACAGTTCTGACTTCAACAGATGGGCTATTGACTTCTGCATCAACAGTTCTGACTTCAACAGATGGAACAGTAACTTCTGCATCCACAGTTCTGACTTCACCAGATGGACCATTGACCTCTGCATCCACAGTTCTGACTCCAACAGAAGGAATAGTGACTTCTGACACACTGACTTCTCAAACTTCGGTTCAAACTTCAACAGCAGAGCCATCGACTTCTGGATCCACAGTTCTGACTTCAACAGATGGAACAGTGACCTCTGCATCCACAATTCTGACTTCAACTAATGGACCATTGACCTCTGCATCCACAGTTCTGACTTCATCAGATGGAACGTTGACTTCGGACCCACTGACTTCTCAAACTACGGTTCAAACTTCAACAGCAGATCCATTGACTTCTGCATCCACAGTTCTGACCTCAACGGATGGAACAGTGACTTCTGCATCCACTGTTATGACTTCAACGAATGGACAATTGACTTCTGCATCCACAGTTCTGACTTCAACTAATGGACCATTGACCTCAGCAGCCACAGTTCTGACTTCAACAGATGGACCTTTGACATCTGACCCACTGACTTCTCAAAGTACGGTTCAAACTTCAACAGCAGAGCCATCGACTTCTGCATCCACCGTTCTGACTTCAACAAATGGACCATTGACTCCTGCATCAACAGTTCTGACTTCACCAGATGGAACAGTAACTTCTGCATCCACAGTTCTGACTTCAACAAATGGAATAGTGACTTCTGACACATTGACTTCTCAAACTACGGTTCAAACTTCAACATCAGAGCCATTGACTTCTGCATCCACAGTTCTGACTTCAACAGATGGAACAGCGACCTCTGCATCCACAGTTCTGACTTCAACTAATGGACAATTGACTTCTGCATCCACAGTTCTGACTTCACCAGATGGACCATTGACCTCTGCATCCACAGTTCTGACTCCAACAGATGGAATAGTGACTTCTGACACACTGACTTCTCAAACTACGGTTCAAATTTCAACAGCAGAGCCATCGACTTCTGCATCCACAGTTCTGACTTCAACAGATGGAACAGCGACCTCTGCATCCACAGTTCTGACTTCAACTAATGGACAATTGACTTCTGCATCCATAGTTCTGACTTCAACAGATGTACCTTTGACATCTGGCCCACTGACTTCTAAAACTACGGTTCAAACTTCAACAGCTGAGCCATCGACTTCTGCATCCACAGTTCTGACTTCAACAAATGGACCATTGACTCCTGTATCAACAGTTTTGACTTCACCAGATGGAACAGTAACTTCTGCATCCACAGTTCTGACTTCAACAGATGGGCTACTGACTTCTGCATCAACAGTTCTGACTTCAACAGATGGAACAGTAACATCTGCATCCACAGTTCTGACTTCACCAGATGGACCATTGACCTCTGCATCCACAGTTCTGACTTCAACAGAAGGAATAGTGACTTCTGACACACTGACTTCTCAAACTACGGTTCAAACTTCAACAGCAGAGCCATCGACTTCTGCATCCACAGTTCTGACTTCGACAGGTGGAACAGTGACCTCTGCATCCACAGTTCTGACTTCAACGAATGATAAATTGACTTCTGCATCCACAGTTCTGACTTCAATGGATGGAACAATAACATTTGCATCCACAGTTCCGAATCCAACAGATGGAACATTGACCTCTGCATCCACAGTTCTGACTTCAACAGATGGACCTTTCACATCTGACACACTGACTACTCAAAGTACGGTTCAAACTTCAAAAGCAGAGCCATCGACTTCTGCATCCACAGTTCTGACTTCAACAGATGCACTGTTGACTTCTGCATCAACAGTTCTGACTTCAACAGATGGAATATTAACTTCTGCATCCACCGTTCTGACTCCAACAGATGGAATAGTGACTTCTGCATCCACAGTTCTGACTTCAACAGATGGAATAGTGACTTCTGACACACTGACTTCTCAAACTACGGTTCAAACTTCAACAGCAGAGCCATCGGCTTCTGCATCCACAGTTCTGACTTCAACAGGTGGAACAGTGACCTCTGCAGCCACAGTTCTGACTTCAACGAATGGACAATTGACTTCTGCATCCACAGTTCTGACTTCAACAGATGGAACGTTGACTTCGGTCCCACTGACTTCTCAAACTACGGTTCAAACTTCAACAGCAGATCCATTGACTTCTGCATCCACAATTCTGACTTCAACGGATGGAACAGTGACTTCTGCATCCACTGTTATGACTTCAACGAATGGACAATTGACTTCTGCATCCACAGTTCTGACGTCAACAGATGGACCATTGACTTCTGCATCCACAGTTCTGACTTCAACAGATGGAACATTAACATCTGCATCCACAGTTCTGACTCCAACAGATGGACCATTGACCTCTGCATCCACAGTTCTGACTTCAACAGATGGACCTTTGACATCTGACCCACTGACTTCTCAAAGTACGGTTCAAACTTCAACAGCAGAGCCATCGACTTCTGCATCCACAGTTCTGACTTCAACAGATGGAACAGTAACTTCTGCATCCACAGTTCTGACTTCACCAGATGGACCATTGACCTCTGCATCCACAGTTCTGACTTCAACTAATGGACAATTGACTTCTGCATCCATAGTTCTGACTTCACCAGATGGACCATTGACCTCTGCATCCACAGTTCTGACTCCAACAGATGGAATAGTGACTTCTGACACACTGACTTCTCAAACTACAGTTCAAATTTCAACAGCAGAGCCATCGACTTCTGCATCCACAGTTCTGACTTCAACAGATGGAACAGCGACCTCTGCATCCACAGTTCTGACTTCAATTAATGGACAATTGACTTCTGCATCCACAGTTCTGACTTCAACAGATGTACCTTTGACATCTGGCCCACTGACTTCTAAAACTACGGTTCAAACTTCAACAGCTGAGCCATCGACTTCTGCATCCACAGTTCTGACTTCAACAAATGGACCATTGACTCCTGCATCAACAGTTTTGACTTCACCAGATGGAACAGTAACTTCTGCATCCACAGTTCTGACTTCAACAGATGGGCTATTGACTTCTGCATCAACAGTTCTGACTTCAACAGATGGAACAGTAACATCTGCATCCACAGTTCTGACTTCACCAGATGGACCATTGACCTCTGCATCCACAGTTCTGACTTCAACAGAAGGAATAGTGACTTCTGACACACTGACTTCGCAAACTACGGTTCAAACTTCAACAGCAGAGCCATCGACTTCTGCATCCACAGTTCTGACTTCGACAGGTGGAACAGTGACCTCTGCATCCACAGTTCTGACTTCAACGAATGATAAATTGACTTCTGCATCCACAGTTCTGACTACAATGGATGGGACAGTAACATCTGCATCCACAGTTCCGATTCCAACAGATGGACCATTGACCTCTGCATCCACAGTTCTGACTTCAACAGATGGACCTTTCACATCTGACACACTGACTACTCAAAGTACGGTTCAAACTTCAACAGCAGAGCCATCGACTTCTGCATCCACAGTTCTGACTTCAACAGATGCACTATTGACTTCTGCATCAACAGTTCTGACTTCAACAGATGTAACATTAACTTCTGCATCCACCGTTCTGACTCCAACAGATGGAATAGTGACTTCTGCATCCACAGTTCTGACTTCAACAGATGGAATAGTGACTTCTGACACACTGACTTCTCAAACTACGGTTCAAACTTCAACAGCAGAGCCATCGACTTCTGCATCCACAGTTCTGACTTCAACAGGTGGAAAAGTGACCTCTGCAGCCACAGTTCTGACTTCAACGAATGGACAACTGACTTCTGCATCCACAGTTCTGACTTCAACAGATGGAACATTGACTTCGGTCCCACTGACTTCTCAAACTACGGTTCAAACTTCAACAGCAGATCCATTGACTTCTGCATCCACAATTCTGACTTCAACGGATGGAACAGTGACTTCTGCATCCATTGTTATGACTTCAACGAATGGACAATTGACTTCTGCATCCACAGTTCTGACGTCAACAGATGGACCATTGACTTCTGCATCCACAGTTCTGACTTCAACAGATGGAACATTAACATCTGCATCCACAGTTCTGACTCCAACAGATGGAACTTTGACCTCTGCATCCACAGTTCTGACTTCAACAGATGGACCTTTGACATCTGACCCACTGACTTCTCAAAGTACGGTTCAAACTTCAACAGCAGAGCCATCGACTTCTGCATCCACAGTTCTGACTTCAACAGATGGAACAGTAACTTCTGCATCCACAGTTCTGACTTCACCAGATGGACCATTGACCTCTGCATCCACAGTTCTGACTTCAACAAATGGACCATTGACTTCTGCATCAACAGTTCTGACTTCACCAGATGGAACAGCAACTTCTGCATCCACAGTTCTGACTTCAACAGATGGACCATTGACCTCTGCATCCACAGTTCTGACTTCAACAGATGGAATAGTGACTTCTGACACACTGACTTCTCAAACTACGGTTCAAACTTCAACAGCAGAGCCATCGACTTCTGCATCCACAGTTCTGACTTCAACAGGTGGAACAATGACCTCTGCAGCCACAGTTCTGACTTCAACGAATGGACAATTGACTTCTGCATCCACAGTTCTGACTTCAACAGATGGAACGTTGACTTTGGACCCACTGACTTCTCAAACTACGGTTCAAACTTCAGCAGCAGATCCATTGACTTCTGCATCCACAGTTCTGACCTCAACGGATGGAACAGTGACTTCTGCATCCACTGTTATGACTTCAACGATTGGACAATTGACTTCTGCATCCACAGTTCTGACTTCAACTAATGTACCATTGACCTCAGCAGCCACAGTTCTGACTTCAACAGATGGACCTTTGACATCTGACCCACTGACTTCTCAAAGTACGGTTCAAACTTCAACAGCAGAGCCATCGACTTCTGCATCCACAGTTCTGACTTCAACAGATGGAACAGTAACTTCTGCATCCACAGTTCTGACTTCACCAGATGGACCATTGACCTCTGCATCCACAGTTCTGACTCCAACAGATGGAATAGTGACTTCTGACACACTGACTTCTCAAACTACGGTTCAAATTTCAACAGCAGAGCCATCGACTTCTGCATCCACAGTTCTGACTTCAACAGATGGAACAGCGACCTCTGCATCCACAGTTCTGACTTCAACTAATGGACAATTGACTTCTGCATCCACAGTTCTGACTTCACCAGATGGACCATTGACCTCTGCATCCACAGTTCTGACTCCAACAGATGGAATAGTGACTTCTGACACACTGACTTCTCAAACTTCGGTTCAAATTTCTACAGCAGAGCCATCGACTTCTGCATCCACAGTTCTGACTTCAACAGATGGAACAGCGACCTCTGCATCCACAGTTCTGACTTCAACTAATGGACAATTGACTTCTGCATCCACAGTTCTGACTTCAACAGATGTACCTTTGACATCTGGCCCACTGACTTCTAAAACTACGGTTCAAACTTCAACAGCAGAGCCATCGACTTCTGCATCCACAGTTCTGACTTCGACAAATGGACCATTGACTCCTGCATCAACAGTTCTGACTTCACCAGATGGAACAGTAAGTTCTGCATCCACAGTTCTGACTTCAACAGATGGAATAGTGACTTCTGACACACTGACTTCTCAAACTACGGTTCAAACTTCAACAGCAGAGCCATCGACTTCTGCATCCACAGTTCTGACTTCAACAGATGGAACAGCGACCTCTGCATCCACAGTTTTGACTTCAACTAATGGACAATTGACTTCTGCATCCACAGTTCTGACTTCACCAGATGGACCATTGACCTCTGCATCCACAGTTCTGACTCCAACAGATGGAATAGTGACTTCTGACACACTGACTTCTCAAACTACGGTTCAAATTTCAACAGCAGAGCCATCGACTTCTGCATCCACAGTTCTGACTTCAACAGATGGAACAGCGACCTCTGCATCCACAGTTCTGACTTCAACTAATGGACAATTGACTCCTGCATCCACAGTTCTGACTTCAACAGATGTACCTTTGACATCTGGCCCACTGACTTCTAAAACTACGGTTCAAACTTCAACAGCTGAGCCATCGACTTCTGCATCCACAGTTCTGACTTCAACAAATGGACCATTGACTCCTGCATCAACAGTTCTGACTTCACCAGATGGAACAGTAACTTCTGCATCCACAGTTCTGACTTCAACAGATGGGCTACTGACTTCTGCATCAACAGTTCTGACTTCAACAGATGGAACAGTAACTTCTGCATCCACAGTTCTGACTTCACCAGATGGACCATTGACCTCTGCATCCACAGTTCCGACTCCAACAGAAGGAATAGTGACTTCTGACACACTGACTTCTCAAACTACGGTTCAAACTTCAACAGCAGAGCCATCGGTTTCTGCATCCACAGTTCTGACTTCGACAGGTGGAACAGTGACCTCTGCATCCACAGTTCTGACTTCAACGAATGATCAATTGACTTCTGCATCCACAGTTCTGACTTCAACGGATGGAACAGTAACATCTGCATCCACAGTTCCGATTCCAACAGATGGACCATTGACCTCTGCATCCACAGTTCTGACTTCAACAGATGGACCTTTGACATCTGACCCACTGACTACTCAAAGTACGGTTCAAACTTCAACAGCAGAGCCATCGACTTCTGCATCCACAGTTCTGACTTCAACAGATGGACCATTGACTTCTGCATCCACAGTTCTGACTTCAACAGATGGACCATTGACTTCTGCATCCACAGTTCTGACTTCAACAGATGGACCATTGACTTCTGCATCCACAGTTCTGACGTCAACAGATGGACCATTGACTTCTGCATCCACAGTTCTGACTTCAACAGATGGACCATTGACTTCTGCATCCACAGTTCTGACTTCACCAGATGGACCATTGACCTCTGCATCCACAGTTCTGACTCCAACAGATGGAATAGTGACTTCTGAGACACTGACTTCTCAAACTACGGTTCAAATATCAACAGCAGAGCCATCGACTTCTGCATCCACAGTTCTGACTTCAGCTAATGGACAATTGACTTCTGCATCCACAGTTCTGACTTCAACAGATGTAACTTTGACATCTGGCCCACTGACTTCTAAAACTACGGTTCAAACTTCAACAGCAGAGCCATCGACTTCTGCATCCACAGTTCTGACTTCAACAAATGGACCATTGACTTCTGCATTAACAGCTCTGACTTCACCAGATGGAACAGCAACTTCTGCATCCACAGTTCTGACTTCAACAGATGGACCATTGACCTCTGCATCCACAGTTCTGACTTCAACAGATGGAATAGTGACTTCTGAAACACTGACTTCTCAAACTACGGTTCAAACTTCAACAGCAGAGCCATCGACTTCTGCATCCACAGTTCTGACTTCAACAGGTGGAACAGTGACCTCAGCAGCCACAGTTCTGACTTCAACGAATGGACAATTGACTTCTGCATCCACAGTTCTGACTTCAACAGGTGGAACGTTGACTTCGGACCCACTGACTTCTCAAACTACGGTTCAAACTTCAACAGCAGATCCATTGACTTCTGCATCCACAGTTCTGACTTCAACGGATGGAACAGTGACTTCTGCATCCACTGTTATGACTTCCACGAATGGACAATTGACTTCTGCATCCACAGTTCTGACTTCAACAGATGGACCATTGACTTCTGCATCCACAGTTCTGACTTCAACAGATGGACCTTTGACATCTGACCCACTGACTTCTCAAAGTACGGTTCAAACTTCAACAGCAGAGCCATCGACTTCTGCATCCACAGTTCTGACTTCACCAGATGGACCATTGACCTCTGCATCCACAGTTCTGACTCCAACAGATGGAATAGTGACTTCTGACACACTGACTTCTCAAACTACGGTTCAAACTTCAACAGCAGATCCATTGACTTCTGCATCCACAGTTCTGACTTCAACGGATGGAACAGTGACTTTTGCATCCACTGTTATGACTTCAACGAATGGACAATTGACTTCTGCATCCACAGTTCTGACTTCAACAGATGGACCTTTGACATCTGACCCACTGACTACTCAAAGTACGGTTCAAACTTCAACAGCAGAGCCATCGACTTCTGCATCCACAGTTCTGACTTCAACGAATGGACAATTGACTTCTGCATCCACAGTTCTGACGTCAACAGATGGACCATTGACTTCTGCATCCACAGTTCTGACTTCAACAGATGGAACATTAACATCTGCATCCACAGTACTGACTCCAACAGATGGACCATTGACCTCTGCATCCACAGTTCTGACTTCAACAGATGGAACAGTAACTTCTGCATCCACAGTTCTGACTTCACCAGATGGACCATTGACCTCTGCATCCACAGTTCTGACTCCGACAGATGGAATAGTGACTTCTGACACACTGACTTCTCAAACTACGGTTCAAATTTCAACAGCAGAGCCATCGACTTCTGCATCCACAGTTCTGACTTCAACAGATGGAACAGCGACCTCTGCATCCACAGTTCTGACTTCAACTAATGGACAATTGACTTCTGCATCCACAGTTCTGACTTCAACAGATGTACCTTTGACATCTGGCCCACTGACTTCTAAAACTACGGTTCAAACTTCAACAGCAGAGCCCTCGACTTCTGCATCCACAGTTCTGACTTCAACAAATGGACCATTGACTTCTGCATCAACAGTTCTGACTTCACCAGATGGAACAGCAACTTCTGCATCCACAGTTCTGACTTCAACAGATGGACCATTGACCTCTGCATCCACAGTTCTGACTTCAACAGATGGACCATTGACCTCTGCATCCACAGTTCTGACTCCAACAGATGGAATAGTGACTTCTGACACACTGACTTCTCGAACTACGGTTCAAACTTCAACAGCAGAGCCATCGACTTCTGCATCCACAGTTCTGACTTCAACAAGTGGAACAGTGACCTCTGCAGCCACAGTTCTGACTTCAACGAATGGACAATTGACTTCTGCATCCACAGTTCTGACTTCAACAGATGGGACGTTGACTTCGGACCCACTGACTTCTCAAACTACGGTTCAAACTTCAACAGCAGATCCATTGACTTCTGCATCCACAGTTCTGACTTCAACAGATGGAACATTGACCTCTGCATCCACAGTTCTGACTCCAACAGATGGAATAGTGACTTCTGACACACTGACTTCTCAAACTACGGTTCAAATTTCAACAGCAGAGCCATCGACTTCTGCATCCACAGTTCTGACTTCAACAGATGGAACAGCGACCTCTGCATCCACAGTTCTGACTTCAACTAATGGACAATTGACTTCTGCATCCACAGTTCTGACTTCACCAGATGGACCATTGACCTCTGCATCCACAGTTCTGACTCCAACAGATGGAATAGTGACTTCTGACACACTGACTTCCCAAACTACGGTTCAAATTTCAACAGCAGAGCCATCGACTTCTGCATCCACAGTTCTGACTTCAACAGATGGAACAGCGACCTCTGCATCCACAGTTCTGACTTCAACTAATGGACAATTGACTTCTGCATCCACAGTTCTGACTTCAACAGATGTACCTTTGACATCTGGCCCACTGACTTCTAAAACTACGGTTCAAACTTCAACAGCTGAGCCATCGACTTCTGCATCCACAGTTCTGACTTCAACAAATGGAACAGTAACTTCTGCATCCACAGTTCTGACTTCAACAGATGGGCTATTGACTTCTGCATCAACAGTTCTGACCTCAACAGATGGAACAGTAACTTCTGCATCCACAGTTCTGACTTCACCAGATGGACCATTGACCTCTGCATCCACAGTTCTGACTCCAACAGAAGGAATAGTGACTTCTGACACACTGACTTCTCAAACTTCGGTTCAAACTTCAACAGCAGAGCCATCGACTTCTGCATCCAAAGTTCTGACTTCAACAGATGGAACAGTGACCTCTGCATCCACAGTTCTGACTTCAACTAATGGACCATTGACCTCTGCATCCACAGTTCTGACTTCAACAGATGGAACGCTGACTTCGGACCCATTGACTTCTCAAACTACGGTTCAAACTTCAACAGCAGATCCATTGACTTCTGCATCCACAGTTCTGACCTCAACGGATGGAACAGTGACTTCTGCATCCACTGTTATGACTTCAACGAATGGACAATTGACTTCTGCATCCACAGTTCTGACTTCAACTAATGGACCATTGACCTCAGCAGCCACAGTTCTGACTTCAACAGATGGACCTTTGACATCTGACCCACTGACTTCTCATAGTACGGTTCAAACTTCAACAGCAGAGCCATCGACTTCTGCATCCACAGTTCTGACTTCAACAGATGGAACAGTAACTTCTGCATCCACAGTTCTGACTTCACCAGATGGACCATTGACCTCTGCATCCACAGTTCTGACTCCAACAGATGGAATAGTGACTTCTGACACACTGACTTCTCAAACTACGGTTCAAATTTCAACAGCAGAGCCATCGACTTCTGCATCCACAGTTCTGACTTCAACAGATGGAACAGCGACCTCTGCATCCACAGTTCTGACTTCAACTAATGGACAATTGACTTCTGCATCCACAGTTCTGACTTCACCAGATGGACCATTGACCTCTGCATCCACAGTTCTGACTCCAACAGATGGAATAGTGACTTCTGACACACTGACCTCTCAAACTACGGTTCAAATTTCAACAGCAGAGCCATCGACTTCTGCATCCACAGTTCTGACTTCAACAGATGTACCTTTGACATCTGGCCCACTGACTTCTAAAACTACGGTTCAAACTTCAACAGCAGAGCCATCGACTTCTGCATCCACAGTTCTGACTTCAACAAATGGACCATTGACTCCTGCATCAACAGTTCTGACTTCACCAGATGGAACAGTAACTTCTGCATCCACAGTTCTGACTTCAACAGATGGACCTTTGACATCTGTCCCACTGACTTCTCAAACTACGGTTCAAACTTCAACAGCAGAGCCATCGACTTCTGCATCCACAGTTCTGACTTCAACAGATGGAACAGTAACTTCTGCATCCACAGTTCTGACTTCACCAGATGGACCATTGACCGCTGCATCCACAGTTCTGACTCCAACAGATGGAATAGTGACTTCTGACACACTGACTTCTCAAACTACGGTTCAAATTTCAACAGCAGAGCCATCGACTTCTGCATCCACAGTTCTGACTTCAACAGATGGAACAGCGACCTCTGCATCCACAGTTCTGACTTCAACTAATGGACAATTGACTTCTGCATCCACAGTTCTGACTTCACCAGATGGACCATTGACCTCTGCATCCACAGTTCTGACTCCAACAGATGGAATAGTGACTTCTGACACACTGACTTCTCAAACTACGGTTCAAATTTCAACAGCAGAGCCATCGACTTCTGCATCCACAGTTCTGACTTCAACAAATGGACCATTGACTCCTGCATCAACAGTTCTGACTTCACCAGATGGAACAGTGACTTCTGCATCCACAGTTCTGACTTCAACAGATGGAATAGTGACTTCTGACACATTGACTTCTCAAACTACGGTTCAAACTTCAACATCAGAGCCATCGACTTCTGCATCCACAGTTCTGACTTCAACAGATGGAACAGCGACCTCTGCATCCGCAGTTCTGACTTCAACTAATGGACAATTGACTTCTGCATCCACAGTTCTGACTTCACCAGATGGACCATTGACCTCTGCATCCACAGTTCTGACTCCAACAGATGGAATAGTGACTTCTGACACACTGACTTCTCAAACTACGGTTCAAATTTCAACAGCAGAGCCATCGACTTCTGCATCCACAGTTCTGACTTCAACAGATGGAACAGCGACCTCTGCATCCACAGTTCTGACTTCAACTAATGGACAATTGACTTCTGCATCCACAGTTCTGACTTCAACAGATGTACCTTTGACATCTGGCCCACTGACTTCTAAAACTACGGTTCAAACTTCAACAGCTGAGCCATCGACTTCTGCATCCACAGTTCTGACTTCAACAAATGGACCATTGACTCCTGCTTCAACAGTTCTGACTTCACCAGATGGAACAGTAACTTCTGCATCCACAGTTCTGACTTCAACAGATGGACCTTTGACATCTGTCCCACTGACTTCTCAAACTACGGTTCAAACTTCAACAGCAGAGCCATCGACTTCTGCATCCACAGTTCTGACTTCAACAGATGGAACAGTAACTTCTGCATCCACAGTTCTGACTTCACCAGATGGACCATTGACCGCTGCATCAACAGTTCTGACTCCAACAGATGGAATAGTGACTTCTGACACACTGACTTCTCAAACTACGGTTCAAATTTCAACTGCAGAGCCATCGACTTCTGCATCCACAGTTCTGACTTCAACAGATGGAACAGCGACCTCTGCATCCACAGTTCTGACTTCAACTAATGGACAATTGACTTCTGCATCCACAGTTCTGACTTCACCAGATGGACCATTGACCTCTGCATCCACAGTTCTGACTCCAACAGATGGAATAGTGACTTCTGACACACTGACTTCTCAAACTACGGTTCAAATTTCAACAGCAGAGCCATCGACTTCTGCATCCACAGTTCTGACTTCAACAGATGGAACAGCGACCTCTGCATCCACAGTTCTGACTTCAACTAATGGACAATTGACTTCTGCATCCACAGTTCTGACTTCACCAGATGGACCATTGACCTCTGCATCCACAGTTCTGACTCCAACAGATGGAATAGTGACTTCTGACACACTGACCTCTCAAACTACGGTTCAAATTTCAACAGCAGAGCCATCGACTTCTGCATCCACAGTTCTGACTTCAACAGATGTACCTTTGACATCTGGCCCACTGACTTCTAAAACTACGGTTCAAACTTCAACAGCAGAGCCATCGACTTCTGCATCCACAGTTCTGACTTCAACAAATGGACCATTGACTCCTGCATCAACAGTTCTGACTTCACCAGATGGAACAGTAACTTCTGCATCCACAGTTCTGACTTCAACAGATGGAATAGTGACTTCTGACACATTGACTTCTCAAACTACGGTTCAAACTTCAACATCAGAGCCATCGACTTCTGTATCCACAGTTCTGACTTCAACAGATGGAACAGCGACCTCTGCATCCACAGTTCTGACTTCAACAAATGGACCATTGACTCCTGCTTCAACAGTTCTGACTTCACCAGATGGAACAGTAACTTCTGCATCCACAGTTCTGACTTCAACAGATGGACCTTTGACATCTGTCCCACTGACTTCTCAAACTACGGTTCAAACTTCAACAGCAGAGCCATCGACTTCTGCATCCACAGTTCTGACTTCAACAGATGGAACAGTAACTTCTGCATCCACAGTTCTGACTTCACCAGATGGACCATTGACCGCTGCATCCACAGTTCTGACTCCAACAGATGGAATAGTGACTTCTGACACACTGACTTCTCAAACTACGGTTCAAATTTCAACAGCAGAGCCATCGACTTCTGCATCCACAGTTCTGACTTCAACAGATGGAACAGCGACCTCTGCATCCACAGTTCTGACTTCAACTAATGGACAATTGACTTCTGCATCCACAGTTCTGACTTCACCAGATGGACCATTGACCTCTGCATCCACAGTTCTGACTCCAACAGATGGAATAGTGACTTCTGACACACTGACTTCTCAAACTACGGTTCAAACTTCAACAGCAGAGCCATCGACTTCTGCATCCACAGTTCTGACTTCAACAAATGGACCATTGACTCCTGCATCAACAGTTCTGACTTCACCAGATGGAACAGTAACTTCTGCATCCACAGTTCTGACTTCAACAGATGGAATAGTGACTTCTGACACATTGACTTCTCAAACTACGGTTCAAACTTCAACATCAGAGCCATCGACTTCTGCATCCACAGTTCTGACTTCAACAGATGGAACAGCGACCTCTGCATCCGCAGTTCTGACTTCAACTAATGGACAATTGACTTCTGCATCCACAGTTCTGACTTCACCAGATGGACCATTGACCTCTGCATCCACAGTTCTGACTCCAACAGATGGAATAGTGACTTCTGACACACTGACTTCTCAAACTACGGTTCAAATTTCAACAGCAGAGCCATCGACTTCTGCATCCACAGTTCTGACTTCAACAGATGGAACAGCGACCTCTGCATCCACAGTTCTGACTTCAACTAATGGACAATTGACTTCTGCATCCACAGTTCTGACTTCAACAGATGTACCTTTGACATCTGGCCCACTGACTTCTAAAACTACGGTTCAAACTTCAACAGCTGAGCCATCGACTTCTGCATCCACAGTTCTGACTTCAACAAATGGACCATTGACTCCTGCTTCAACAGTTCTGACTTCAACAGATGGACCTTTGACATCTGTCCCACTGACTTCTCAAACTACGGTTCAAACTTCAACAGCAGAGCCATCGACTTCTGCATCCACAGTTCTGACTTCAACAGATGGAACAGTTACTTCTGCATCCACAGTTCTGACTTCACCAGATGGACCATTGACCGCTGCATCAACAGTTCTGACTCCAACAGATGGAATAGTGACTTCTGACACACTGACTTCTCAAACTACGGTTCAAATTTCAACTGCAGAGCCATCGACTTCTGCATCCACAGTTCTGACTTCAACAGATGGAACAGCGACCTCTGCATCCACAGTTCTGACTTCAACTAATGGACAATTGACTTCTGCATCCACAGTTCTGACTTCACCAGATGGACCATTGACCTCTGCATCCACAGTTCTGACTCCAACAGATGGAATAGTGACTTCTGACACACTGACTTCTCAAACTACGGTTCAAATTTCAACAGCAGAGCCATCGACTTCTGCATCCACAGTTCTGACTTCAACAGATGGAACAGCGACCTCTGCATCCACAGTTCTGACTTCAACTAATGGACAATTGACTTCTGCATCCACAGTTCTGACTTCAACAGATGTACCTTTGACATCTGGCCCACTGACTTCTAAAACTTCGGTTCAAACTTCAACAGCAGAGCCATCGACTTCTGCATCCACAGTTCTGACTTCAACAAATGGACCATTGACTCCTGCATCAACAGTTCTGACTTCACCAGATGGAACAGTAACTTCTGCATCCACAGTTCTGACTTCAACAGATGGGCTATTGACTTCTGCATCAACAGTTCTGACTTCAACAGATGGAACAGTAACTTCTGCATCCACAGTTCTGACTTCAACAGATGGAACAGTGACCTCTGCATCCACAGTTCTGACTTCAACTAATGGACCATTGACCTCTGAATCCACAGTTCTGACTTCAACAGATGGACCTTTGACATCTGACCCACTGACTTCTCAAACTTCAACAGCAGAGCCATCGACTTCTGCATCCACAGTTCTGACTTCAACAGATGAAACAGTAACTTCTGCATCCACAGTTCTGACTTCAACAGATGGACCATTGACCTCTGCATCCACAGTTCTGACTCCAACAGATGGAATAGTGACTTCTGACACACTGACTTCTCAAACTACGGTTCAAACTTCAACAGCAGAGCCATCGACTTCTGCATCCACAGTTCTGACTTCAACAAATGGACAATTGACTTCTGCATCCACAGTTCTGACTTCAACAGATGGACAATTTACTTCTGCATCCACAATTCTGACTTCAACAGATGGACCATTGACCTCTGCAACCACGGTTCTGACTCCAACAGATGGGATAGTGACTTCTGACCCACTTACTTCTCAAACTACTGTTCAAACTTCAACATCCGAGACATCGACTTCTGCAGTCGCAGTTCTGACTTCAACAGCAGAGCCATCGACCTCTGCATCTACAGTTCTGACATCGACAGATGGAACAGTGACTTCTGCATCTACAGTTCTGACTTCAACGAATGGACAATTGACTTCTGCTTCCACATTCCTGACTTCAACAGATGGAACATTGACTTCAGACCCACTGACTTCTCAAACTACGGTTCAAACTTCAACACCAGATCCATCGAATTCTGCATCCACTTTTCTGACTTCAACAGATGGACCATTGACTTCTGCATCCACAGTTCTGACTTCAACTGATGGAACAGTGACTTCTGACCCACTGACTCCACAAACTACGCTTCAATCCTCAACAACTGAAACATTGACTACTCCATCTAATGTTCAAACTTCAGCATCAATAACAGTGACTACTCAATCTTCTCCGCCAGCTTTAACAACTGAACCATTTACTAATCAAAGTACGCTGCCAACTTCAACAGCTCGACCAGTGACTTCTGCATCTACGGTTCCGGCTTCAACAGCTCGACCAGTAATTACCGTCCCATCGACTACTCAATCTGCGGTTCCAACAACTAAACCACCAGATTGCCAGAATGGAGGATATCGCAATGGTACAGAAAAATGCATATGTCTAACAGGATTCCGCGGTGACCTTTGCGAGCATTTCTCAGATTATGTTAAACCAGGTATATTTCCCTTTCATAAGCATTTTGGAGAGAATTCTTCACAGTTTACTAAAAGTCTCAGTCTCATCTTCGCAAACATGTTTACTCTTACAGAAGAGGTTAACACAAAAGTTGTTGTGGAGGTGGTGGTGAACCAGGATTATAAACCAGAATATAACGATAACAAATCACCAGAATACGAAGACTTTGTTCAGAACTTTACACAACAGGTAAGAAAAAAACCTTTTGCATTGTGAATATTTACGGAACTAAGACAGAAATTTGTATAATTATCTAGGATAAAACAACAGGTAGGATTCTTCTAGCAATTATTATACCCTGCGTATCTAATTGGCAATTAGGTATTTGTTTGCATAATTATTATTGGGCTTCATGCCAGTAGCCTAGCTTTCTAATTATCTGAACTGCAGCCATGTTTAGGGTAGGCCTTCCCTTGGTATATAGGGTAAACCTAACCTACGTATATAGGGTATACCTAGGTATGTGTTGCAGTATTGAACATGAGCAGTCCCCATCATCTCTGCCATGGCACCCAGCTGTGTAACAGTTGTGTGAACTGATTAACTAGATTTAGTAATAGATTGGATTTAATCTAGATGTACTTTTGTCACGGCCGTCATGTATGTTATATCCACAGGTGTTCTGCACTAACGTTGTAACTGTAGTGCCACTTATCAGGGCCTGTGTACCGCTCCAAAATGTCCAAGTTGAATCAAGATTTTAGTCTAAACAGGGCCTCCTTTTGCAAGGAAATAAGCATGGCGTTGTCTTTCTTGTTGGCCAGTGTTTAGGATTCAACAAAGAAAAAGGATCATGTATTATGTTTCTATTTTTAATCATTTGTTTTTTATCATACAGATGACTTCATACTATAAAAAAGCGAACATAAAGAACTTCGAAGGTGTGATTGTTACAAAAGTGAGGTAAGGTACTCATTTTTGTAGACGATCGTTAAAATGGCTGGAGGTGGGATTTAGGTGTTGATTGGGTGTCATTTGTTAGTAATGGCCTAGCCATCCTTCAGCTTTTAATGACTTACATGCGCTGTCAGAAGATCCATTCCGGGATGACCAACTTTGATTTTAGACCACATATGGCTCATTTCGGAGTCCATCTTGCCTGTCAATCACAGGTAGCTGAAATGCAACACTTCTCAATGGCTTTTTCATGGTTTCGTTTGAAATCTTGCTGGCTTCTACCCTTCTTCTCATTCTCTTTACAACTCCCAAATCTTACCTCCCAGCAACTTCAAATGAGCGATACTCTGCGTGTTAAAATGTGTGATACTAACTCAAAGTATTTATCTTTCTTAGTCCTGCAGTTTCCTTTGTCAGGAGATATAGGTCAGGAAGTAATGGGTAAGTGACTGATTCTAATTTCCACAATAGTACAAAATAAGAAATAAACACATCTTCCATATTCCATAGGATTCCATAAGTCAACAAAGGTTGAGCAGATTTATTACATTATTTTGTTGATTTAAATTACATTTAAATGACAATGAATGATATGGTGGCTGTAGAATAATTAAAAGCTATTCTTTCTGCTAACTTTTTCCTAGAGTGAATGTAACCCATGATATTGTGCTGTTGCTTCAAAATAATGCTGACTTTGAGACACAATATGGAAATATTGTTAATAATTAAAAGCTATTCTTTCTGCTAACTTTTTTCCTAGAGTGAATGTAACACATGATATTGTGCTGTTGCTTCAAAATAATGCTGACTTTGAGACACAATATGGAAATATTGTTAATGAAATCAAGGAGGCGGTTGTTAACCTCACTAGCTGCAGAAAAGGTAAGATCCCAGGACGACATCCATAGTGGCCATCTGAGTTCCAGGCATTAAATTAATAATTTCAGATCAAAAGTATTTCAATCAATGCAATCAATCAATATGCACACATACCCAGACTTCCTTAGATGATACAAATATTCTTATCTTTCAGGTGACGCAGATTGTCCTGGATTTGACATTTCCAACAAAACATCTGTTAGCAAACCAGAAGATTTTGGCCAAAGTAAGTAGATGTTTGATCCCAAGTGTGATTCAAGGGGGGACCATGCATTTTATTAAAAAGGTACAAAATGCCAGGCGTGCGATTTAAAGCTAGCTCTAGTGCTAATTAAACGAAACAAATACTCTGCTCTCCACCCTTCCCTCCTCTCCCCAAACACTAACCGGTGCTTCTGCAGAGACCCCTGTAGCCTTGAGGTTAACGCCTACATGACACATTGGGTTTAAGAGCTTACTTTTTGTTTAGCATATTCTACCTTTCATGAGCAGCTGTGGGCTAGCCCTGTCACTGTGGCCGAGAGGAAGGGTGTGTCTACCGGGATATGACCCAGAGTGGGACTACCGGGATACTCCCCACCTCGGAGTTGAAAACCTGAAATTCATACTTTGCACGTGACTTCACGACGACTGGCTGGCGGGCAAGAACAACGTTCTCTAGCGACTTAGTAACCTAATCAAGGATCTGCCAGGACGTCACCAGTTTTACCATACGAACGAAAGTTGATATTTTGAGGTGAAAACGATGTGCCAGATAGTTGCTGTGATTGTGATTGGATGTATTAACTGCCGAGGAGTGAAGCCGGGGTTATGTTTTTACCGGATCCCATCCGAAAAGGAGAAAAACTGTATTGTTGTCTATAAGATTAGAATTTGCCACAAGTAATCTATATTGTTTAATTGCACATTATAATTACGATTATTTCAAAATGGAAAATAACCCTCCCTCTGCCGTCATGGGGATAGCCCATGTTGCCAGATTGGGTTGGAAATCTGGCCCAATCTGGCAACACTGGCGGAGGCGTCACTAAACGGTCCTAAGCTGTTTTATTTCAGAGTGCAGCAAAGAGCTCCGCTGCGCTGGAACTTCAGAAATGCTTGAGAAAATGTAACTTTTGCGGACGCTACCTCATTACTTGGTCAATTAAAGGGCTACTTAAAAGTTATTTGATTGACTCCCATACGAAAACATTGTTAAGCCACCCAGTCTTGAAAAAAAGGTAGTTATCCATACTTTTGTGGGCTTTCATTTTTTGTGCGGTATAAGGTGACAGAAGATACATTTAAATATCTCCAAACTCCAGCCAAATTCAAAGCAATGAACACATCATTGGGTGCTGTGTATGGATCACAAGTTCTGAGTATATCTATCTTTTCTTGATCCAATTTGAACATTTTTGGTCTAAATAGTTGATTGATTGTATTATTGGAAATCTGTAAGGTTGCAGTTCCCCTGGCTTGCCGCTGTTCGTCGCCATTTTGTCGGCAAAGGTTGCCCTCCAGGTAGCCATGGTAGTCACGTGACTGCAAAGTATGAATACACCACCCTGCCCACAACCACATCATACAAGGGGTGGATTACTTTGTCACCGTCACGATAATGACACGTTTGTCTGTGTGTTTCTCTCTCTCTCTCTCTCTCTCTCTCTCTCTCTGTCCCTCTCTCTCTCTGTCTCTCTCCCTTTCTCCCCCTCACCCTCCCTTTCAGATATTTGTGCAGACATCATTCCAGACTCATCTCTTCTTGAGTTCTATGAAGCCCTGAATGCCAGTGGGTGGAGTTGTGTGACGATGTGTGACAAGAATCACACCAACCCAAAGCACTGCTTCAACAAGGGCGTATGCAACGTGTATAGCGGCATCGGACCCACTTGCGAGTAGGTCGGCTGGTTGTTGGGATGCTTTACTCTTTTTACAAAATGCCCCATGCACAGAGAAATAATATGTTGTCGACCAACAAGTCTCCTTTTTTCCGGCATCAAATGAACTTCATGAGCTCAGATCATCTATAGAAGGAAATGTTACGGATTGTTCGGTCTGGTTCAGATTTGAGACTTCTGTAGTGACAGATGAGTAAACAGACTGCACCTATGCAGCGCTTTTCTAACCAGTGGCCACTCAAAGCGCTTTACAATACTGCCAAACATTCAACCATACATGCACACATTCACACACCGAGGGTAGTGTCAGCTATGCAAGGCGTGAGCTAGCTCATCAGGAGCAGTCAGAAAAAAAAAAGAGGCATTTTCAGGGGCGGCGACGCTAGGGAGTAGAACAGTGGCGTGAAGCCTAGTGGGGCGGCGCGGCACGAAGCTGGTGTTGGCTAGTACGTCCGGAATAATGGGGGCGATCTTTTTGACACGCCGCTGAGGCGGCGGTGTGTGTTGGGCTTCAGGGACACCTCGACACTCGGCTAGGAGGAGCCGGGATGCAACTAGCAACCATTTCGGTGACCAGCAAACCCACTCTAGCTCGGTAGCCACATGCCGCCTATGAGTTAATTAGTGAATAAATGCTGCATGAAAGTACGAGTATGTGTCTATAAAGCCTACCTCTAATCCTCATTGAAAAAACGTATCGATATCCACAAGCAGAAGCTGTCACCTTATTCGTTGCCTATCCTCTCCTCCTTTCCAGATGTGCAAATGTTGATTCTACCTGGTACCTCGGTGATGACTGCAGTTCTCCAATCTACAAGGTTGCCTTCTACGCTGGTTTATCAACTACTCTCGTAGTTCTCCTACTGACCATGGGAGCTCTGTCCGGGTACCTCTACTTCAACAAGCAACGACAGAACCGGTAAGCTGATGCCTTTCTCTCGTACCATCAAATCAGCTGTAGGTAAAGTTAACGAGCTTTTGTTTTGGGTGTAATTTTCTGTTTGAGGTTGACACGTGTTCGTTGTGAATTTGCATGCTTCACACCAACTAGGCGGCTGCCACAATTTTATTGGGTGAAACAAGACAACGGATGCAGGATGGTGGTGGTGGGGGTGGTGTTGGACGCCTGTTTATTGTAAAAGTTTAGTCAAAGGGGACATATTATACCACCAGGTGTGAGTGTGGGAAGGATATATATATATATGTGTGTAAGGCTAATCACACATAATATGTCCCCTTTAATGAAAGGTGGACGAAGTACTTAGACCACGTACTTCAGTAAAAGTTGTGATAGCTAGTGTAAAATATTACTCAAGTAAAAGTGGAAGTACTCCCTTTAAACGTCGACTTGAATACAATTATAAAAGTATTTGGCTTTAAATGTACTTAAGTATCAAAAGTAAATAATTTGGTGTAATGTAATTTCAATGTCTTGCTATGTCCTTTATACAATAATTTAAGGTTAAAAGAAACCCCACCAACACCACTCTAAATACAATGTTTTATGTTTGCGATATCTGGTACTGATATAATTAGAAATGATCATAATTACCTCAATGTGTTAGATTGGACGGCAGATTCTTGAAAGAGGAAATCGTATGCTTCTTAAGCAGACAAAGAAGGCACTTACAAATGAACAAGTCTTCTTCCTTTCCACTACTTCAAATAGTTTGCTTAAATATGGCCATGGGGTCTCAATTTCAATATCTGGCGCTTCTTCCATTAAAATGTTTTGGCTATAAACGTCAAACGTGACGGTGAAATTTGAAGGCTAAACAGACACACGAGGACAAAAGCAAAACTTGGTAGAAACCCGCCCAAACTGCACGAATCACGATGTGTTCTGATTGGTACACTTGTGGTGCACGAGCACTCATTTGGATCCGTCACTTTATTGTCTATGGTCACGCATGCTGCACACAGACCGACTCACGTGCAGTGGCGATCTTAGCCCTTTGGGGGCTCCAGGCGAACAGTAATTTAGGGGCCCCTGCTTCTACCGGTCTATTGTACCTTATGTCGCATAATGAGATACTCCATACAAGGGATGAACAAAAGTCACTATCCTTCTTTCATGCAAATGTTAATTATGTATTTACAAATTGAGAATAACATACAAAACAATAAGATTAGTTATGTTGACACATTACACTGACTGTTAACCTTATGTCATCATTTACCTGAGGGTTTCCAGTAGGTCACAGCAGCTATATGCTGTGACCTACTGGAAACCTACTGATAGCTGCTTCCAGCTATCAGTATTTTTCCTGTGCTCTTCAGACCTTTCATGGTTGATTAGATGCATTGCAAGGTTATTCCAGTGTTTAAATCCTTCCTCACTCAGTTGTTTTTGTTTTCCAAAAAGGCAACAACAAAAGCAAAAAACACGGTCTGCACTTTCACTAGACTAACCAAGACCTGTTCACCCTCTCATCATTTTCCCTTACTATGTAATAGTATGCTTTTGTGAATCTGCGGCCCTTGGGCCAGAGTGCTTGGTCATCCACTAGAATATGTGTGCGCCTGCCAGGGCCGTCGGACTGCGGGGACAAAGGGGACAGTTGTGGGGGGGCCCAAGGCAGAGGGGGGGCCCATGACCAAAAAAAAAAAAAAATTCTTTTTTTATCTTACATTCTTTTTTACCCCTCCTCCCCCCGTCAACAATCACTCCTGACCCCCCCCCCCCCCCCCCCCCCCCCCCGTCAACAATCGCTTTCTCCCCCCCCCCCCCCGTCAACAACTTGGCGCAGGGGGGTCCATCAGTACCTATAGTATAGGGGCCCAGGATTTGGTGCTACGGCCCTGGCGCCTGCCCAAGACACAGCAGCTTGGGCCAGAATGCTGGGTCATCCACAAGAATATGTGTCTTGCAGTCATTGTTATCGTTATTGTCATCAATTTCAATAACCGAAGTGGAAGAAGGAGAATGAGCAATATTCACTACCAGTTGTGCATCATCTCCGTCAGTTTGTTGACACACGTCATTAGCATCGCTGCTGGCTGAGCCAGAGCCACATGGAATGAAAGGAGCAGTAACGTGACAGCAAACGACGTAGACGGCTGCTCTTGATCCGCCGACGGTCCCACTAACACTGCGGCGGCTGTAAAAAAGCTGGATAGCTTTGGCAGCTTTGAAAGCAAGTCCTGCCTTTGGTCTTTCTTCTTATTTTTTTCTGACCCGCTTTCGTAAGATCGCTTCATGTTTCACTCGATTTATGTCTCACTCGATTTCTCTCTCTCTCTCTTACCACTTACTGTTTTGAATTGGACATCATTTCTGCATACGCGTGATGAGCGTGATGCGCGTAACATGGAATAGTCCATGTAGTGCGGACTGAAGGGGGGTGCACACGGAAAGATCGTCAAAATATGAGTAATTAGACATCCCGATGCTACTATTGTGAAGAGATTTTTATAAAAATAATAAATATGGGGACAAAATATATGCATTGGGGCATTTTGGGGGCCCCAAAAACCTTCTATGGGGCCTGGGGCTCCAGGCAAATGCCTGGTTTGCCTAATAGTACGGCCCGCCCCTGCTCACGTGCACACACACACACATTCACACACGCAGGGGCAACGCTAAGACACACGCACACACACAGACGGGCCAAGCGCAGACAGACACACACGTGCGCACAATCACATTCACGTGCGCAGGGGGCACGCACAGGCACAAACACACAAACACCCTCGGCGCAGGGGCCAAGCGCAGACAGACACACACGTGCGCACAATCACACACACAACATGCATGTCTTGGAAAATAACGTTGAAAGGAACGACAGGTTTTTCCGAATGGAGTGGAGTCAAATGCATGATTTTCACCTACGAAATGTAGTTGAGTGAAAGTACAGTTTCACAAAATAATGATACTCAAGTACAGTACAGATACGAAAAAAGTTACTTAGGTACGATAAAGAATTACTTGTACTTCGTTACTGTCCACCACTGATGATACTTGGCCTGGTGCTACATGTTGCCATGCAGGAGATCTCTCCCTGAGGGTTTGTGGTGATGGCTGGTTTATCCGGTGCACACTGATTACGTAATGCACCACAGGTGTGCAACCCCACCCGCTCCAGAGTCCAGTCTGACTGGGCCAGGTGAGGCTGCTTCAACCAGCCATCATCCACACACACGCCCACGTAGTTATCTCTCAGATCTTACCTACAGCACCATTGACAAATGCCAGCTTCTTTTTGTGGATCCAGTAGAACAGCTTTCATGTGTCTGTCCTACTCGTTCTCTGCAGCAAGAGAGACGTCAGAGAGTCGCTGGTGAACGAGTTCCTGGAGGAAGACGTAGTCTGGCCTAAATCTAGAGATCATCTCCCTGCACCTTCAGGTAATGACTATGGAGACGTAGCCCAGTCCAGCACGTGCACCCTCTGAAGTCTGTCTCTTTATTTGTACCGAAACGTGTTCTAGATAAAAGGTGTTGGTTTATTATGGATAAAGTTAGTTGAGGTAAGCTCTTTGTACAGGGTTCACAGAGAGTTGATACTGAAGTGTATCTCTGTTTTTAAGGAATGTACAGTAACCCCTCCTTCAGCGCGGACCCGACCAACCGCCAGGGCCACTACCTGATCCAGACCCCCCCGCGGGGAACCGCCGCTTCGACCAGGGGCGACCAGGACGCCGCATCCTCTACCGGCGCCTCCGAATCACCACAGAACCAGCTATCAATAAACCAGCCGGTAAGGACACACAGTTACGCCGGGATTCCACCGCACGCGTTACGGCCGCGTTTCAACCGCACGCGTTACGGCCGCGTTACGGCTGCGGCACAGAACGGCTGCGACTCTGCCCTGCTTGCAGTTCCACCGGGCGCGTTACGGCAGCGGAGCGGCAGCCGTATTCACGCGAGATCACGCGATCACGCGATAATCCTAAACCTAATGTTGGTTCATAAATTACTTCATGTTGCGGAACTTCGACAATGTCTCTCGTCGTCCCATGTTGCCGACCCTCTGAGACCTTTTGATGCTCTATGGCTTTTACTTTTTCACTTCCTGCCCTGCTCGATCTGCTCTGTTGAAATTGACGCGGTTCAGCAACGGCTTGTGGCAAAAATAGAAGTGCTACGGAATGATAGCGCTGCGGCGCGGCAAGCCGCTCCCGGGACGCTGCTGAGACGTTCCGAAGCCGCGCCTGGTGGAAATGGTCTCATTGATTAGAGTGGAACCTATCTGCTGCGGTGACCGCGGCCAAGACGTGCCACAGCCGGAAACGCTGCCGTAACGCGTGCGGTGGAATCGAGCCTTTAGGCTTGAGAACCCCCCAACACAGCTAGCCTTTAGAACCCCACAACACAGCTAGCCCTTAGAACCAAGATGTCCGCCAGGTGAATAAGGCCATTTGTCGTGAAAACAAGCCGATACCCAGGACAATAAAAATATCCTTTGCTTTAACCTTTATCTCCAGATGCAGAACCGTCGGCCCCAGATCACGTTGGGGGGGGGCCCGTGGCGGGACCCGCCCGCCAGCTGGAGTTAGTGTACCGGTCCCCTGAGGACCAGGAAATCTATTTATCAAATGCCCAGCTTAACAAAGTCCCGCTCTGCTGTCCTAACGTCTGGAGACGAAGGGCTCCAGGGAGACATGATGTATGATGTAGGATGTATGATGTATGCAATGGTGTTATTTAAAAATTTAATAAAGAATTGAGAAAGTGAGAGGTTATCTGTTTATTGAGAACTACCGTAATCCTGAGGCCTTTTTTTCAAACCACGTCATTGAATGTATTATCAATTATAAGCTTCGACCAAATCCAAGAAAGTGTCTCTGCCTCAGAGTCCAGTAGCATTGGGCCAGGATAGGCTGCTTCTCCCTGCCATCCTCCACCACCCCCCCCCCCCCCCCCCCCCCCACCCACCAACGACCTGCAGGGCCGCTCTGTTTCGCCCCTCTTTTCCATGGTGATGTCCATCAGAGGAACACAGTCCTGGAATATATTACCATCTCATGTTAGAGACTGTGCCACTTACACCACCTTTAAAAAGACCCTTAAACAGTGGTTAGTAGCAAGCCAGACCAGAGGGGTGTTCCACGAACGGAGGTTTAACAAACACTGAGTTAACGCTGAACTCTAGGTTGATTTACCCTGTGCCGACTAACCCAGAGTTTTCGGTTCCACAGCAGCGGTTATGCATTAGTTAAATCAACTCGGGGTTGGTTAACACAGGGTTGGGCGCGTCCACGCCAAACCTAAAAAGACGTGATGTATGGATCATGGAAACCCTGATCGAAATGGCGAAACGGGCCGCTTATTTCAATGAAATGGAACTCCAGGTTCTCCTGGAGAGCTATGACGAGGAGAAGGACATTATCACAAGAAAAGGGAACGCTAAAGCCTCTGCAACCCGGAGAACCAAAGCCTGGCAGCGGATCGCTGACCGCGTAAATGCGTTAGTTACACGTCAAAAGCATGATCCTTAATATTTGAGCCATGAATGTATAAATATCCCAGTTAAGCATTCTTAAAGATCCTACCACATAACCCCTTTCTTCTAAAGAAATATGTACTCCGATGGCTTCCAAGCGTTCAGCGGATCAAGTATAAAAAGGAAGTATAAAAAACATACAAACTGGTAAGCTTTTCCCACCATCGTATTGGTATAAATTTAAATAAGCCATTTTTTTCAGCGAATCGTGAAAAGGCCGACAGTCGGCAGACTGGATCTGGCCCTCAAATTGTCTTGACCCCGGTGGAGGAGCTGTTAATAAACATAAATTCAGGGCGCCCTGGCATGGAGGGGGTACCTGGAGGTACCTACCTCAGAGAGTCAGGGGCCATACCCCACTGGTTGAATGTATGTTTTTGTGTTTTCTTGTATTTTTGATTTTTTTACCTTCGAAGTAACACATGCAAACCATGTGCTTGCCACAGCGCATACTATTCCAAATGTTTATTTTTTTGGTAACTGGGTAGAAAACCTAAAAGTGACATTTCATCAACTTCACAGATCAAGATGGATTAGTGCGTGTAACGGTCAAACATTCTCCTGTGGATGCAAGTCCGTTAGGACTATTTTATACTTTGTGTTGTAAGTGCCTCTCGGCATAGTACTCAGACAATATTGCTCTTTGTATGATAGGAGGCCGATACAAATCTTGGATGGGTCATCTGAAAGGACTGAGATGTGCTCAGCATCTCCAACATTATAGCCTAGATAAAACTACCATTTGCAAAAAATGGAGGGCTACGCAAATAGTCTGGAGTGAACTGAGGCCAGGTCCTCGATTGGTAGTGTTGGCTATGTAAGGCTATTTAAATATGTTAAAGATTTGCGCGAGAATCTATAGGCCTATCTCTCCACTCCAGCAAAAAGTCATTTGATATGCCAAGATGTCGAGCCGTGGTCTTATCAATCGCTCCCGGTGGATTGCACGTATAATTTGCGCTCCGATATCAGCAGTTCTCTCATCAAAAGGGCATGCCATTGTGAACACATGAAATCTGTGGTGAACGCGGGTTTAAATACCCAAAACCGGGTTATGTTTCAAACTTAACCTGCGCAAAACCTGCTCTGACCAGGTTTGATTCAGAGCATATGTTTCTATAGCAACTAACATACCGTGATCCTTTTGGAACGCGAAACCTAGGGTTACCGCAAACCCTGGGTTAACTTACCCGGTTATGGGATAAAACCGGCTTTGTGGAACACCCACTGCTCTCATATGTAACCTTTGGTGATCCTACTTTTTCTACATGGACTCTTGATGTGAATTGGGACCTATTTTGTGTGTAAAAGTGTTTTTTATCTATTTTGTATACTGGTATGTTGTTTTTGACTTGCCTTAGGACAACGGATGTAAATGAGCAAATAAGCTAACTCCGGCATATTTATATTGATGCTCTGGCTGACATGTTGATTAATGTGCAATGTCCTAATCAAATAGATAAATAATAATAATAAAAGTGCACCACTTGTCAGAGTAAGTATTTTTCTTTTTTTTATCTCACAGCATTTGTAACGCGAGCAACGAGACAGGATAACTTTCTTTTAAATGTTTCATTATAAAACGCAAAATCATAATATCAAACCCACGGTCAAAGTACTTTGTTGCTTCCCACAGTATCTGACTCCAACTCAGCAAAGTTAAAGTCCAACCCTCATAATTAGTATAAGTTAATATCAAACAGAGAAGTCATATTTATATAAACGTTAATACAAATGTATAAATGTTTTTATCATGTATACATCACTAAATCATGCATTTTAGACTAATATAAACCCTGTAAATAATAAAACAATCATCAATACCACTAATTAATTGTTTTTAACTATCTTATTATTATTAATCACTGTTCCCTAACCGAACAACGCACACCACGGAGGATCAACAACGCTGCTCTTTCTGCCCAACCCGCTGACGTCTCTCTCCCCCGGGGGTTGAGGCAGGGCCGTAGAAAGAGCTCGTCTAGTGCTGCAGTTGTGTCAGGCCCCCCAAACCCCATCTAGCCCAGACTCTGCATGCATGTAAAACCTTTTCTAATGAATGTTCATGTGATCCGCTAGTGAGAGTAATGTTTATTCTGCATTTTATGGTGTAACTATCAAGATTTGCTTGTGATAAAAAACCCTTCAAAGGTCATGCGCTTTCCTTAACCGATAGATAATGAATAATCGGTCAATCATTAAAGAACATTGCAAACCAAACCCATTTGTTAAGAAATTATACGTAACACCTATATTGTCGGTTAAAAGATTTTGAATCTGTTCTATTCTTAACGTAGACTAATCATTATAGCATTCCAACTATTTAGGCTCGGTTGTCTTGCCCAGGACTGAAATCGTTTTTTATTTTCTAAAACCTTTGCCCCTTTCAGGAAGGACTTTTATTACCTTGTAAACCATCATCAAATAAATAATCTCAAAGTGGCCAAGGAGTGTTGTGGAATTGATATATTGTCTGATAACTTTTTGTGGTTGCGAGACCGCATGCTCCCTTTTCCTTATCACACGTAGAGCCCTTTATGACTTGATGCCCGCTTCCTACTGGTGGACTGGGAAGTCTGGGGGGGATAAGGACGACTACAGGGGCAAACTGCACATTCACACACCGGAGCTCCTTGGGATCCCGCTGGACGCGCTCAAACAAGGGATTACGCTCTTTTTCTTTTTCACGAGGAATCGTTTCTCCCCGGCTAACTTCAGAAAGGCTGCGGGCCGCGATGGCCTCGACTTCTCGTAGGAGCATCTGGGTGGTGTTCACCTGGGTGGTGTTCACCTGGGTGGTGGTCCTCTGTGGACCGCTGGTGGAGGGTGAGCGATTCATGTTGTAGATAATGGAGGAGATGGTGTAAGGAGGAAGAAATGTATCGTATGAATGAGTAGGCTTTATCGGTTAACTACAACGCTAACAAGGTGTTTCAACCGATTAGCAATAAAGGCATAAAATATGTCGACTTGAATAGAGGCTTGATTACAAAACTGGGATAGGGGCAGCAGCATATACTAATTCCTATATATATATATATATATATATATATATATATGAGGAAGAGCAGCAAATACTAATAAATACTCTCTCTATTTATCTATCTATCTATTTTTATATATATATAATACTGTGTGTATATATATATATATATATATATATATATATATATATATATATATATATATAAATAAAAAGAAAGATATATAAATATCATAATTTATATATAATATATATAGAGAGAGAGATATCTATCTATATATAGTTACATTATGACACATAAATAACTATATATCTCTCTTTATATATACAGTATTAGTATATATATATATATATATAAATATATATATATACAAACATACATATATACATTGACATATATACATACATATATATACTAGTGCTGTCAAGCGATTAAAAAATAAACTACTGCTTCTTTGTTTTGAGCGAAAAAAATAAATAAATAAAGCATTTGCTTTAATCGCGCGATAAACAAGTTTAACGCCGTTAAAATATATATATATATATACATACATACATACATACATACATACACACACACATATATATATATATATATATATATATATATATATATATATATATATATATATATATACTCACACAGGGGAGTTATGTAACATTTACATAACGAGCCGCCGCTCAAATGTTAACCAATCCCGTATGACCTGCGCCGAGCGGCCCAGTGAGGAGTCGGGTCAGAACCTGGGCCGGGCTCGCCTCGTCTCCTGACACGGTCCACGGCGTGGTCTTGTGTCGCAGCCTCTTTGTATTCCTATTCCTTCACGGCCTCGTTGTGTTCACTGTGAGCGCCTTTCCCCCGCCGCACGCCTCATTAATCAACGCAGCGGCCACAGGGCGCCCATCAAGGTGTAGCAACAAGGACTGAGGAATCGAAATGGAATTTTCCAATGACTCTATTCATATTTATTTGTGAATTGGATCCATTTTTTAATAATACCCGAGCCTAGGGAAATGTGCGAAAAAAAGGATTAGTGACTGTAATCCTTTCTGAATGTGCTGTATATAATAGGGTTTGGGTGCACGTTTGTGTTTGTGTGCGCGCATATGCATGTGTATATTTGTGTATGTTAGAGTATATGCAGGTGCAGAAAGATCTTATTTAGGATAATTTAATCACTTGCAGATTTTCTAAGGAAATGTATCTAAGTGTGTGTGTCTGTGTTTGGGGGGCGGTGGGGGGGTGTTCATAACATGATTCAGTTAGGTTTCACACAGTGTCTTTAAGTTTCTTTCTACATAAACGAATCTCATTGTTGAAGGTTTCAAGAGCCTTCTTTATTGCCTGACTTTGCGTCAAACTTCAGAGTGCAGATACGAGACAGAGATCTTCTAGGTGATACACTGTCGACAGATTATTTTTACATTGAACTAATTTTATACTTAAGGCTCCAGAGAGCATGATCAAACACAGAATGTACAGAGGAATATGTAGATGAAGACTTAAAATGGCAGAAATATTGATCTTTTTATCTTTATTGTAAAGAATATTATCGTTCACATGTACGGCAAAATGCAAATGCTTAATAAGTGTATGATAATAACTTTTCTGTACAGGGACTTCAACTACAATATCTACGCTTTCAACTTCCAGAAGTGTACCAGTGACTACTCAATCTACGCTGCCAACTTCAAAAACTGAACCAGTGACTCAATCCAAGCTGCCGACTTCACTGACCGAACCGACGACTGCTCAATCCACGCCGCCGACTTCACCGACCGAAGCAACGACTGCTCAATCCACGCCGCCGAATTCCCCGACCGAAGCAACGACTGCTCAATCCACGGCGGCGACTTCACCGACCGAAGCAACGACCGCTCAATCCACGGTGGCGACCGAAGCAACGACTGCTCAATCCACGGCGGCGACTTCACCGGCTGAAGCAACGACTGCTCAATCCACGGCGGCGACCGAAGCAACGACTGCTCAATCCACGCCGGCGACTTCACCGACCGAAGCAACGACTGCTCAATCCACGGTGGCGACCGAAGCAACGACTGCTCAATCCACGGCGGCGACTTCACCGGCTGAAGCAACGACTGCTCAATCCACGGCGGCGACCGAAGCAACGACTGCTCAATCCACGCCGGCGACTTCACCGACCGAAGCAACGACTGCTCAATCCACGGTGGCGACCGAAGCAACGACTGCTCAATCCACGGCGGCGACCGAAGCAACGACTGCTCAATCCACGGCGGCGACTTCACCGACCGAAGCAACGACTGCTCAATCCACGGCGGCGACTTCACCGACCGAAGCAACGACTGCTCAATCCACGGCGGTGACCGAAGCAACGACTGCTCAATCCACGGCGGCGACTTCACCGACCGAAGCAACGACTGCTCAATCCACGGTGGCGACCGAAGCAACGACTGCTCAATCCACCCCGGCGACTTCACCGACCGAAGCAACGACTGCTCAATCCACGCCGGCGACTTCACCGACCGAAGCAACGACTGCTCAATCCACGGCGGCGACTTCACCGACCGAAGCAACGACTGCTCAATCCACGGCGGCGACCGAAGCAACGACTGCTCAATCCACGGCGGCAACTTCACCGACCGAAGCAACGACTGCTCAATCCACGGCGGCGACTTCACCGACCGAAGCAACGACTGCTCAATCCACGGCGGCGACCGAAGCAACGACTGCTCAATCCACGGCGGCGACTTCACCGATCGAAGCAACGACTGCTCAATCCACGGCGGCGACCGAAGCAACGACTGCTCAATCCACGCCGGCGACTTCACCGACCGAAGCAACGACTGCTCAATCCACGGCGGCGACTTCACCGACCGAAGCAACGACTGCTCAATCCACGGCGGCGACTTCACCGACCGAAGCAACGACTGCTCAATCCACGGCGGCGACTTCACCGACCGAACCGACGACTGCTCAATCCACGCCGGCGACTTCACCGACCGAAGCAACGACTGCTCAATCCACGGCGGCGACTTCAGCGACCGAAGCAACGACTGCTCAATCCACGGCGGCGACCGAAGCAACGACTGCTCAATCCACGGCGGCGACTTCACCGACCGAAGCAACGACTGCTCAATCCACGGCGGCGACCGAAGCAACGACTGCTCAATCCACGGCGGCGACTTCACCGACCGAAGCAACGACTGCTCAATCCACGGCGGCGACCGAAGCAACGACTGCTCAATCCACGGCGGCGACTTCACCGACCGAAGCAACGACTGCTCAATCCACGGCGGCGACTTCACCGACCGAAGCAACGACTGCTCAATCCACGGCGGCGACCGAAGCAACGACTGCTCAATCCACGGCGGCGACTTCACCGATCGAAGCAACGACTGCTCAATCCACGGCGGCGACCGAAGCAACGACTGCTCAATCCACGGCGGCGACTTCACCGACCGAAGCAACGACTGCTCAATCCACGGCGGCGACTTCACCGACCGAAGCAACGACTGCTCAATCCACGGCGGCGACTTCACCGACCGAAGCAACGACTGCTCAATCCACGGCGGCGACTTCACCGACCGAAGCAACGACTGCTCAATCCACGGCGGCGACTTCACCGACCGAAGCAACGACTGCTCAATCCACGGCGGCGACTTCACCGACCGAAGCAACGACTGCTCAATCCACGCTGCCGACTTCCCCCGCTGAACCAACGACTGCTCAATCCACGCTGCCGACTTCCCCCGCTGAACCAACGACTGCTCAATCCACGGTTCCGACAAATAAACCACCAGATTGCCAGAATGGAGGATATCCCAATGGTACAAAATGTATCTGTCTAACAGGATTCCGCGGAGACCTCTGCGAGCTTTTCTCAGATAATGTCAAACCAGGTATATTTTCCTTTCATAAGTATTTTGGAGAGCATTCTTCACGTTAAAAAAGTCTCAAATGTAATCTTTTCAAAATGTTTACTCTTACAGATGTGGTTAATACAAAAGTGATTATTGAGATGGTGGTGGACCAGGCTTATAAAGCATCATATGATGATATCAACTCACCAGATTACAAAGACTTTGTGAAGAACTTTACAGAACAGGTGAGTAAAATAGCTGGCATTGTGAATATGTATGGAACTTTGATAGATATAAGCATAAGTAGCAAGGATAAAGTAACAGGTGGGATTCTTAGGTATTTTGTTTTTATAATTATCATTGGACTTTAATCAAGTAGTATGAGGCCAGTAGCCTAATTTTCCATTTATCTGAGCTGCGACTGTTTAGGGATTTGGGTTTGGTTTGTGGTGCTGTATTGAGCATGAGCAGTCCCCATCATCTCCGCCATGGCACCCAGCTGTGTAACGGTTGTGTGAACTGATTAGATCAGATATAGTAGTAGATTTGATTTAATTTAGAAGTACTTATGCCACGTCTGTTGCATATGTGATATCTGGAGGTGGTTTTTCAAAATATTCTGTACTAACGTTGCAGCTGTAGTGCCACATATCGGGTCTTAGGGCACCGCTCCGAAATGTCAAAGTTCAATCAAGATTTTAGTCTAAACAGGGCCTCCTTTTGCACCGAAATAAGAATGTCATGGTCTATCTTGTTTGCCAGTGTTCATCATATAATATACGTATACTATCACGGCCAAAAGCTGTGTGAGCCTCCAGACGATACTATGAATCTCAACCGACTGCATCGGGTTCTCCGACGTCACTGGTTCTTCCACGTCCACATCAATCTGAAGTAGACTGAACCACGACATGGAAGAGAAAGGGATTTTTGCCCGCAATTGTTGACCACGGTTGTCTCCCGCCGGAGCCGGGGACCACCGCCTCCTGCAGCGCCGAGGCGGTGGTCCCTCGGCAGCGGGAAGCGGGACTCAAGCGGGAGACATTTGGGGCCAACAATCCCTTTCTCCTCCATGTCGTGCTCGATGTTCTTCAGGGAGTCAAAGCCAATGTTCCTTTCCCCCAATCCATCCTCAACCACGGCTGAGATAACCCCCACTACCAGTCTCGTTGTGGAAAGACCAGAGACGAGTGTTTTGCGCCATAACAACAAACGCAGAATGATTATCAAAATAACAAGGAAGTGTACAACACTTGTATTACAGACCTGGGCCCCGTTTCCCGAAAGCATCTTTAGCCTAAGTGGATTGCAGAGTGGGTCGAACGAGCATCGTACAGTTTTCACACCGTTTCCCGAAAGCATCTTTGGTAACGAACGTCTTGAAAACGCTCGTAGCTAACGAGTGCTCCAGGGTACTCGTAGGACGCTAAGAGCCTCGTTAGCCTACTACAGCCTCAGTGGCGTAACTAGCGGACATTCCTAGTATTGGATGCGTTTTATTACAACACATTGGTAATGGTGTATCACGTGCGTCTGAGCCTAATGTGGGCCATTATGTTCTTAGTTTGAGAGAGACAGTCCAGGAAATGTTTGAGCAGGCAGGGCACTTAAAATGTGTGAGAGAAAGTGGGGGGTATTTGTGCACACTGACATAGGCTACTCATAAAACGTAGCCTAAAATAATGTAAAAAAAATATATAAAAAAAATATAAAAATATAAAAAAAATGCAAAGGAGCAGGCAAAAGGCTGGGATATGGTGGGGATTGGTCACGTTGACGGGAATGTTTAGTGACATGTGGGAGGGTGGAGGGGGTTACAAAAGTCTCAATCACTCTTCGACGTGCATGAAAACCAGCCGCGTAGTTATGAGGGAGGCCGTCCTCACACCGATCTTCCTCGTCGTCCTCGTCCTCAATGTCCTCCGGTTCAACCAAAGCTACCCCAGCCTTAGCTGCAATGTTGTGCAACATAGCTGTCACACATATCACAGCGCATGACTTGGCCGGCGAAAACTGGAGCCCTCCGCTGGACTTGTGAAGGCATCTAAAAAAGCACAAATTCCACCTCCCTATCGTGCGCTCAGGATTAGGACTGATATATATGTCGGCCTAGGCTTAATCAATTGTGTTTTAATATCTTTCGCATTCATATTATTGCAATCAATTTTTTTCGTAGGCTACTCTGCGGTTGGCCTTGATGGGGTTAGATATTTTAACCCTTTTTAACCCCATTTTCCTCCGACATTCCTGCGTCTCCCCCTGCGTCGTAGCCCGTTTCAGCACCATGTCAGTGGACAGGTAGGCCTACAATCCTACGATCGTCGTGAGTGCAGCGAATGCGCGTTCACGTTAAGAGGAGTTTCGGGAAACGCTCCAAAGAAATTATCGATGGTTCGAGAGATCCATCGAGAGAATGACCAGAATGATGAGAGAATGAGTGAAGATCCATCGATATCGGGAAACGGGGCCCTGGAGCTCTATATCTAAATAATATCATATAATACATCATATAATACATATTATCACGGCCAAAAGCTGTGTGCGGCTCCAGACGATATTATGAATCAAAAACGACTGTCGGGTTCTCCAACGTCTCTGGTTCTTCCACTTCCACATCAATCTGAAGTAGACTGAACCGCACGCTGCCTGCTGCCGGCTGCCTGCTGCCGGCTGCCTGCTGCCGGCTGCCTGCTGCCGGCTGCCTGCTGCCGGCTGCCTGCTGCCGGCTGCCTGCTGCCGGCTGCCGGCTGTCGGCTGCCGGCTGCCGGCAGCCGGCTGTCGGCTGCCGGCTGCCGGGCGATGGTGCTTCGCGGCGGTGGTTCCTTGCTGCAACCGGTGGCAGGCAGCATGACGGAGTTCATGTACTTCAGGGAGTCAAAGCCAAAGTTCCTTTCCCCCAATTCCTTCTCAACCCTGGCTGAGATAACCCCCACTACAGTCTCGTCGTGGAAATACAAGAGACGTCAAAGAACCGACGTGTTATGCGCCATAACACCAACAACAAACACTTGCGTTACAGTGTGTGTGTTACCCTACATGCCCACTACCTCCGTCAGTCAACGGACGTGGGAAGGCGTGGCTGACTGATGGGGGAGTAGTCTTTGCTGAGGCATCCGTCAGCCAATCAAATCGCTTCGCCGGGTTCTTCCCGCTTCTTCCTGCTTGTTGCGATGCAAGATGACCCGCTTTCCCACTTTCCAGTATCGTCAGAGCCCGAGTCGCGTCACAGTGCTTACATTTGCATACGTGATCTGATTGGATGACGGATCCGTCGCTGCCGAAAAAGTTGAACATTTTTCAACTTCTTGACGGAGCCGAAGGCTCCAACGGAACGGACTGATCCACAATGCATTGCGCGGCCGTCCCCATTCAAAGTCAATGGGGATCAGTCAACGGACGGAGGTAGTGGGCACGGGGCGTAACACACACACACATGTGGCGCTCGCACGGTCGTATCTCATTGGCGGGACAAATTCATTGGGCGGGCAAGACAGAAAATGGGGAGGAGCTTAGATCCCTTATGAAGGCATATGGGACCACATTTCAAATCAGAGCGCCTGAGCCTCAGTTTTTTCAAAGGCGACCAGAACACCTAGTGCTCGTATAAACCGAACGCAAGTTTTAGCCACTGGGGGACCATAGGCAGGCTAGGGGAACTCATATTTATGTTAGAAAACCTCATAAAGTGAGATTTTCATGCCATGGGACCTTTGAATTTTGACGTGTTTTTGATTTAGTATTCAAGAAAGAAAAATAAGCATGTATTATGTTTCTATTGTTAATCATTTGTTTTTTATCATACAGATGACTTCATACTATAAAAATAAGAACAAATTCAACTTCACAGGTGTGATTGTTACAAAAGTGAGGTAAGATACTCATTTGTGTAGACGATCGTTAAAATGGCTGGAGGTGAGATTAAGGTGTTGATTGAGTGTCTTTAGTTAGAAATGGCCTAGCCATCCATCAGCTTTCACTGACGTAAATGCGCTGTGAGAAGATCCATTTCGGGTTGACCCATTTAGATTTTAGACCACCGACCAACATTTCGGAGTTCCTCTCGCCTGTCAATCACAGGTGTGTGACAGGCGACACTTTTTTATTGTTTTGTTTCAAAATCTTGTCCGCTCCTCCTCTCCCGCCCCTTCTCTTTACAACTCTCAAATCTTACCTACCAGTACCTTCAGATGATCGATACTTTGCGTGTTAAAATGCTTCATACTAACTCAAAGTATTTATTTTTCTTAGTCGTGCGGTTTCCTTTGTTAGGAGTTTGAGAAGTAACGGGTAAGTGACAGATTCTACTTTTCCACAATAGTACAAAATAAGAAATAAACCCTTCTTTCTGTTTGAATGAACAATATCAGGATTCCATAAGCCAACAAAGGTTGGGCAGATTTGTTACATTATTGTGTTGATTTAAATTACATTTAAATTACATTGAATTAGGTGGTGGATGTAGAATAATTAAAAGAGCTTTACTTCTGCTAACTTTCTTCCTAGAGTGAATGTAATGCATGATATTGTGCTGTCGGTTCCAAATAATGCTGACTTGGAGAAAAACTATGGAGATATTGTTACTGAAATCAGCAACGCGGTTGTTACCCTTGAAAGACTGCACTGAAGGTAAGAGCCAATGACGATGTCCATAACGCAAACAGCCATCTGAGTTCCATGCATTAAATCAATATTTTCAGATCTAAAGTCATTTTCAATATGAACATTTAATTCTTAAATATGTCAATCAATGCGATCAATCAATGCACGCAGAAACCCAGACTTCATTAGATGATTCTAATATTCTTATCTTTCAGGTGTCGCAGGTTGTCCTGACTTTAAAATTACCAACACACCAACTGTTAGCAAACAAGAAAATTTGGGCAAAGGTAAGCAGATGTTTGATCCCCAGTGTGATACAAGAGGGGCTCATGCATGTTATCAAAGGTACAATATGCCAGACGTGCTATCTAAAGCTAGCTCTAGTGCTAATTAAACAAAGCAAATACTCTGCTCTCCACCCTTCCCTCCTCCCCTCTCCCCAAACACGCCGACCATGACACTATCTGTGGGGTATACTACGAACCTCGCTGAACATACCCAGGCTCTTTTTGGTTTTCCGCTTTAGGTTCAATGCGCGTTCACATGAAAGGAGCGTTTATCGCGTCATTTTACTCACCTTTACAAACTGGAAAGATCAAGCATTCTATTTCACTCAAGAGATGTCTTAATGATCTCCTATGAGGAGTTCAACATCAGATAACAGCTAGGGGCAACACAGTTGCACATAATGTGGCTAGGGAGGCGTACTGGCAATAAACAGCCGATAGTGTAAATTCGTATGAGTGAAAGATTCTGCATATTGTCTCTAAAATAACTATGCCAAATGCAGAATTGTTGATGATTTCAAAATGCATAAGCAACGTCCAACCATCCTTATTCAATAATTTAGGGAATTCAATTTCAATACACCCTATGTAAGGAATGAATCGCATATATTTTCAACAGCTGAGAGGTAGTGGCGGTGGTGTAGTGGATTAGTATAAGACCCGAACGCCAGCGACCGGGGTTCAAATCTCGCCGGTCTGTCATCATGCCTTTTACCCACATAGATGTGGTGCAAGCACTGCCTTGAGAATATGTGTTCAAGTTCGAAATAAGCACAAAAATATAATTCCATAAACAATAGTGAATAAGTATTTCATATGCATGAGAATTGTGACCTTTTAAGCTTCACATAAATCCGCATCACTTGGGAGATGAACCCTGCACGTAGAAATTCAAGACCGACGCGCTACCTCCACTCCACCACACTCTCACAATGCTCAACAGTAAGCATTGTCTACATAAGGTCCAACAAGGACGTCAAATAGCGAATACCCTCTGATGAGAACCTGTATCTCTCGTAAAGAATATTCTCAGGCAATGCTTAGTAGTGTTGGCTCGTTGGTTCACGAACCGGTTCGAATGAACGAGTCTTTAGGACGAACGGTTCGTTTCTCTCGTTCTTCTCGTTCACCATTCGATTCACCGGAAACTTGACTGAAAGAACGAACGAGTTTCCGGTAGCACTAACTCCACTGAGTCTGACTGACTCAGCTGAGAACCGTGCATTCCATGATGCGATTCACCGCTACCAGGAAACTAGGCTGATTTGCGAACGACTCCTCCCAGTACAGTCGAGTTCCCGGTGAATCGATTCACCGGAAACTCGACTGAGCTGGGAGGAGTCGTTCGCGAATCGTTTGTTCGTTCAGCCTGGTTTTCCAGTTAGTGCTACCGGAAACTCGACTGAACGAACGAACGAACGAACGATTGGCGAACTGAATCACGCGAACTGGGTCACGGAAACTAATCATTAAATCCACCACTAATGCTTAGGGATCGGTCCTGAAATGAGCTTCTGTCGGAGAGAACCCTGTACGATAGGCTCCGAGGTCCACGGGAACACCCACAAATCGTGACGCCATTGTCCAAGGAGGGGCTAGAAAGCTGCGCACGCCGATCTAACCAGATAGACTTAGCTGAAAACCTGCTGCCGACAGTTGAGAGCATAAGGCCCCGTCCACACAAAGCCGATTTCATGGTGAAACCGCAAAGGTCTTGTACGGTTTGGCCTTCCGTCCACACGTAGCCGGCGAATCCGCTGACCGAAACCGTAAACTTCTGCAACCACCCTCGGAGGTTTGTTTCAAATCTACCCGGTTTCGTTTTTGATTCTTGTGGACGCCTGAAACCGACTGAAACCGTAAACCATGACGTCATCGCCCCACCCCTCGACCCTCTAGCCTATGACTTTTAGGCCCGCTTGAGTCTCACCCTTAATGCGCATGCTCGCCTCTTCTTATTATTTATTTTTCTTCTGGGTTTCTGTAGCAGAAGCAGCGCCCCTTATGGGCCTGGAATGTGTACTACAGCGTTTCTACAGATCTACCCTGGTTTCGCTTGACTCCGTCTTTACGGAGATACTCCGAAACCGGATAGATTGAAACCATAACGGTTTCGCCCGTTTCGGCTTCGTGTGGACGGGGCCTAAGTCAGCATGTTGATACTAACAGCGACGCTAAAAGAGATCGACTTTCGGGTCACAGCTAACCCAGGTTTTTAGTGCAACATACCTCGCTAACCCACAAATCGAGGTTCGTAGTACAGGACACTGGTGCTTCTGCAGGGACGGACATCCCCGTCCCCTGTAGCCTTGAGGTTAACGCCTACATGACAGACTGGGTTTAAGAGCTTTCTTTTTGTTTAGCATACTCTACCTTTTATGAGCAACTGTGGGCTAGCCCTGTCACTCAAGGAGGCCGAGAGGAAGGGCGTGTCTACTCGGATATGACGCAGAACCTGGGACCGGGGCACCATCCTGCCCACAACCACATCATACAGGGGGTGGATTAGTTTGTCATGTCACACTAATGGCATCTCTCTCTCTCTCTCTCTCTCTCTCTCTCTCTCTCTCTCTCTCTCTCTCTCTCTCTCTCTCTCTCTCTCTCTCCCCCCCCTCTCAGATATTTGTGAAGCCACCTTTCCAGACCCATCTCTTTCTAAGTACTATGAATCCAACGATGACAATGGAGTGATGGTTTGTGTGTCGATGTGCAACGAGAAGCACTCCGAGCCAAAGCGCTGCTTCAGCAAGGGCGTATGCAACGTGTACAGCGGCATCGGACCCACCTGCTTGTAGGTCGACTGGTTGTTGGGATGCTTTACTTTTTTATAAAGCCCCGTGCACGGAGAGTAATAGTTTGTTGTCGACGACCAAGTCTCTTTTCTTCCGGCATCGTATCAACTCCATGAGCTCAGATCATCTGTAGAAGAAAATGGTTGTAAATGTTTTGGAATTGTTTAGTCCGGTTCAGATTGGAGAATTCTGTAGAAACAGATGAGTAAACAAACTGCATTTATATTGCGCTTTTCTAACAAGCGGCCACTCAAAGCGCTTAACAACACTGCCAAACATTCACCCATTCATGCACAAATTCACACACGATGGCAGAGTCAGCTATGCAAGGCACCAGCCAGCTGGTCAGGAGCAGTCAGGGTGAGGCGTCTTGCTCAAGGACACCTCGACGCTCAGCTAGGAGCAGCTGTGCATGGAACTAGCATTAACATTCCGGTTGCAAGCCAACCCGCTATACCTCGTTAGCCACACGCCGCCCATGAGTAAACTAGTGAACAAATACGACATGAAAGTAAGAGTATGAGTATGAGTCTATCAAGCCTACCTCTAATCCTAATTTAATTCCTCCTCCTTTCCAGATGTGCAAATATTAATTCTACCTGGTACCTAAGAGATGACTGCAGTTTTCCAATCGACAAGATTGGCTTCTACGCTGGTTTACCAACTACTCTCCTAGTTCTCTTACTGATCTTGGGAGCTCTGTCTTGGTACCTCTACTTCAACAAGCAACGACAGAACCGGTAGGCTGATGCTTTTCCCTCTTACCATCAAATCGGCTGTAGATAACGTTTTCGGTGTAATTTGCTAGAAATGACAAAGCCATGAAGTGCAATGGGCGACTATCCGTTTGGAACCGACTCGCTTTTGTTTTCAATGTGAACGCTACACACCTGACCTAGGTGGCTGCCATCCTTTTATTGGGCTCAGCAGACAAAGGACGCAGGGTGGTGGGGGTGGTGGTGAATGCCTGTTTATTGTAGTTGATGATAAATGGCCTGGCGCCGAAGCGGCCCCGTTAATCCGGACGTACTAGCCCACATCGGCGGCGGCTAGATGCGCCAGCGCGCCGCCCCACTGGGCTTCACGCCACTGTTCTATCCCCCAGCGACGCCGCCCCTGAAAAACCCTTTTTTAAAAGCTTTTTTGTACATCCCGGCTTGATCCAAGGTCCTGTACATATTGAGATTCTTGATGCACTAGATTAATAATTCCACAATGCAAAAAAGAAAGAGCAATGAAAGTAAATAAAGTGTGTAAAGTGACTAAACCGTAAACAAAGTGCCCGACAGTACATACAGTAACTATTAATTATTGTGACTATCATTGTAAGCACAAACAGAGGATCATGGGCATCAGGGCCATATATTTAGTCACAAAACAACTGGTATAATGTTATGGTAGCCTATACAACCATGTTTGTTTATCTGCTTCTTTCAAAACTTACCGCGACGGTGCAGCAGCGCTCCGCTTCCTATTGGTGCTAGGGGCGGCAGCGAGGCTTCCTATTGGTGCTAGGGGCGGCAGCGAGGCTTCCTATTGGTGCTAGGGGCGGCAGCGAGGCTTCCTATTGGTGCTAGGGGCGGCAGCGAGGCTTCCGATTGGTGCTAGGGGCGGCTTTTGACGCGTGTGAAATGCACACCGCTGCGCTTCGACGCTGGTGGGTGGCCGGCTTGAGGGTTCGTGGTAATGGCTGGTTTAACCGGTGCACACTGATTACGTAATGCACCACAGGTGTGCAACCTCACCCGCTCCAGAGTCCATTCTGACTGGGCCAGGTGAGGCTGCTTCAACCAGCCATCATCCACACACACGCCCACGTAGTTATCTCTCAGATCTTACCTACAGCACCATTAACAAATGCCAGCTTCTTTTTGTGGATCCATTAGAATAGCTTTCATGTGTCTGTCCTACTCGTTCTCTGCAGCAAGAGAGAAGTCCAAGAGTCGCTGGTGAAAGAGTGGCTGGAGGAAGACGTGGTCTGGCCTAATTCTAAAGGTCATATCCCTGCACCTTCAGGTAATGACTATGGAGACGTAGCCCAGCCCAGTACGTGCACCCTCTGAAGTCTGTCTCTTTATTCGTACCGAAACGTGTTCTAGATAAAAGGGGTTTGTTTATTATGGATAAAGTTAAGTTGAGGTGAGCTCTGGAGTTATTCTATATCACAGACCCTGTCACATCTTCAAGTGCATTCAAATACAAATATTAAACTATTCAGAATGTTTTTGTACAGCGTTCCCTGAGAGTTGATGCTGAAGTGTATCTCTGTTTTTAAGCGACGTACAGTAACCCCTCCTTCAGCGCGGACCCGACCAGCCGCCAGGGCCGCTTCCTCATCCAGACCCCCCCGCGGGGAACCGCCGCATCCTTTACCGGCGCCTTCAACTCAGGGCAGAACCAACACCAGCTTCAACCGATATCAATAAATCAGCCGGTAAGGACAGACAGCTAGACTTTAGAACCCCCCAAACAGTTAACCTAAAGAACCCCCCAGACAGCTAGCCTTTAGAACCAGGATGGAACCCCCCACACAGCTAGCCTTTAGAACAAGGATGGAACCCCCCACACAGCTAGCCTTTAGAACAAGGATGGAACCCCCCACACAGCTAGCCTTTAGAACCAGGATGGAACCCCCCACACAGCTAGCCTTTAGAACCAGGATGGAACCCCCCACACAGTTAGCCTTTAGAACAAGGATGGAACCCCCCACACAGCTAGCCTTTAGAACAAGGATGGAACCCCCCACACAGCTAGCCTTTAGAACAAGGATGGAACCCCCCACACAGCTAGCCTTTAGAACAAGGATGGAACCCCCCACACAGCTAGCCTTTAGAACAAGGATGGAACCCCCCACACAGCTAGCCTTTGGAACCAGGATGGAACCCCCCACACAGCTAGCCTTTAGAACAAGGATGGAACCCCCCACACAGCTAGCCTTTAGAAACAAGATGGCCGCCAGGTGAATAAGGCCATTTGTTGTGAAAACAAGCCGATACCCAGGACAATAATAACCTTTGCTTTAACCTTTATCTCCAGATCCAGATCCGTCGGCCCCAGATCAGGGTGGGGGGGGCCGAGCCAGCGGCGGGACCGACCCGCCACCTGGAGATAATGTACCGGTCCCCTGTGGAACGAGGAAATGTATGGAACAATTGGGACGAAAGGCGTGACGGACACCTGATGTATGATGCTTGATGTAAAGACATGATGTTATTCCAGAAATTTAATAAAGACTTGAGAAAGAGAGAGGGTGTCTGTTTTTGAGACCTAATCCTTTTGACGTTTTCAAAGACAACTTGATTAAATGTATTATCAATTATAAACTTCAACCAAATTCAAGTCAATGTCTCCATGGGACAAATGAGAGAACAGTTGATTATTATTTTCGGAGACATTGGTTCAAGTCGCTGTGGCAGAAAAAACGACTTTTAGAAACGACAAAATTAAATACTATTTATAAACCTTGACCAAAACCTCAACAGCGTCTCTGTGCACAAGAGAGCTGATGGCTATTGGTTCTGAACAAGCCCCCAGGACCAGTGCATACTTCCGCAATCCCCCAGTGCTCAGCGGCCAAGCCTGGTATTACAGCTGTTTTAGCGGGCTGTGGACTCAATTCATTGAGGTCCGGCAGTTCACTCCAACACAATTGGGGAACAACAAATGTTATTTTGGACTGGCATCCAAGAGGGCTCAGCACACGGCTCCGTTAACTTCTCGTGTTAGTCTTGAGTGGTAAGAATTGATTTTGGTTTTAAAATACAAAGATTAAATGCAAATCGGAACCAAATCTCTCCTTGATGTTGCCCCGCGCCATTGAGCAGTTTTCATAGGAATGAATCAGCGGCCATGTTTTAGTCCGCTGTCCTTTCTTAATAGGTCCATGGTTCTGAAGACCTGGGTTCAAGTCCCCGCTTCTGCACTATCCATAGAATGAAAAATCATTTTGGAAACAATGTCGTTAAAGGTTATGTCAATTATAAACTTTGACAAAGCAAAATTAAGTCCCTCGTTAGCGTTAGTGAGAGCCATGGGTTCAAGTCCAACCGGCGACACTGTTTCAGGGGATATGGGTTAAATAGTGCCCCCTGTTCCGTAAATGTTCACTATTCACTAAAAGTGTCTTGTAACTTTTTCCAAGACCCCTATAGTTGTTACTCCCCCACCCTCAAGGAAGGGGCTTGGAGGTTCTGCTGACCTTGTGGGACCATTTGGCCGTCCTGGTGGCAGTGGGAGTGGGCACTTGAACTAGAGTCTAGAGTGTTAATCTATCACTCTGTAATCTACTACTGCACCACCGGGACGCCAACTAGGAACTGTTCGGAAGTTAAAATAGATCTTATAATTCACAAGACACACGTAGCTTAAGAAATAAGACAGTAGCCACAGGGCCGGTTTTAATGGTTCCTCTGGTAGCCATGTGAGTCAGGACTTGAACCAGAATCTGCAGCATTCATAACCAACACTCTCACTGGACCGCTAGGGCAATGAGCATAGAACTCCAGCACGATCCCCGGGGTGTCCCCGTGCCGACCACCTCGCCGCTCCTGACAAGCTTTCTGTTCCATTGCGTGGATGACAAGGCCGTCAGTGAGTGAATGTTATGCAATTTTTAAAACCGCTTTGCATGGCCACTGGTTAGAAAAGCACAACATGAATGCATTCTATTTATTGTTGTGAGATGGGACACCAGAGTGATCTAACCAACTCTCTTACCACTGGAGCACCTGGGCATAAATATGTAACTCCCTGAAGTTATACTTGACCTTAATATTCAATGCATAAGAAGCTCCCATCAATCAGCAGGCACTTCTGGGGGAGCCCTTTCTTATTGTGAGTGCGGAATCAAACCTGAAATCTAGCATTCACGATACCTTTCAAACCAGGAGAGCAGTAGGAAAATTGCTGGAACGAAGGGGCAAACATTGATAAAAATCATAGCCTTGTCCGCATCAAGTGTATTGATGTCCACTGTATTGTTGCATAAGTGGTACACTAAAGTTTAGTTTATGGTTAGGCTTTGAAATCAGAGGTTTTTAATGTTATAATTGCCCTTTGATAACGTTCTTATCCAGTTTGTAAATGGTTGTTAGGTGTATTTAATTGTGCACGGTTGCATTGACACCCGATAGCAACAAGGTCAAATGACACGCATATTCCCAGTGTTGACATGAAGACTTTGGCCGACTTTAGATTCCAGGCTTCCCGGTATTCCTCAGCCTTCAGCCTTCAACGTGGGGCAGATGGCGTCGTGCCCAGCGGGCCGTAAGAAGCCTATCAGGTGACCGGTAGAGAAGCTGAGTCATCATGCCTGCGGTGGGGTGAATGTTATAGTGGTCTGTGCTATTGCTTTGGTGTTGCAATTAATGTAAGGGAATGGTGTGATTTAGAATTTTACCTTATATGGTACAGTACATAATGTTATAGTATCTACTGATACAATAGATCATTTTATAGTATGTTATGATATAGCATAAACGTATCATACTATAACAGTAGATACTATAACATACTGTATCTTAACATACTTTAAACATTTATACTGTATCATAACATGTTACTGTATGTAATGATAGACTATACCATTGTATACTGTATCATAACATAAGCTGTATCATAACATACTATAACATGTTATGATACAGAATACAATGTTATATTATGATACTGTATATCTTTATATAAAATATCATAACATACTATAACATGTTGTGAAAAGTATACAATGTTATAGTATATCACGTTATGATACAGTACATTTTATCCACGCTAGCTCGCTGACCAGTCCAGCACAATCTAACCAGCTGTAACCAGTTCCCTGACCAGTCACGCACCATCTAACCAGCTGTAAACAGTTCCCATCAATTTAAGTTGTTTATTGTCAAATATACAGATCTTCTGACAAAAACAGTTCCTACAAATAGTTAATACAAAAGTTGTTTATCCTTTACACTCAAATTACAATCAACGGGGAAAATAGTTTAACAACCAAACTGTTATCCAAACTTCCTGAAACCTGCCATCTACAAGCGGTATTTACTGAAGGCAAAAATAAAAACGCAACTTATTGAACAGTGAAACAACGACGGGTACAACACCGCAGTGTGACATTCTCACCAGAATAATCACAAGGTCTGGAGACGACAGCGACCGACTCAAACAGTCACGAGTTGAGTCGAGGGGACTTAAATACACGAGTAAAAGAGAAAAAAAGAAGCATAATGAAGTGTCAAGTGGCTCACGAAACAGACAATCCTTCTACATTCGCACGCAACATTTCAAACATCTCACACTAGTGAATTAAAGTGCCTGAATAGTGAGCTTCAGTGGGAAGGTCACCAGTGCACCACCACACGTGCAACAAGTCTCCCCCAGCGTCGAGGTGTTACAACCGCCCCCGTCCCCACGCACGTGAACCAAGTCTCCTCCAGCGTCGACCGACCCGGTCCCACCGTGACCAGGAGACCAACGAAGAAGACCGCCTGAACCTGGCTAACAGACCAGGCTGTAGGTCTAGGTACCAGCGAAGAAGACCTCCAGCCGCACACCCCTTCACGCCCTCCCCCAGCAGTGCATCACCCCCCCCCGCCCCCCCTCAGCACTCCACCACCACTGCCGCCGCCCCCGGCGCGTACAGCTTCCTCTTCACCAGCCGGAAGGCGGGGCTCAGCTTGATGGCGCGCCGCGAGGAGCCGCGCGCGAAGAGGCAGGCGCCCAGGAGTAGCTCCCGTAGCCCGGGCCAGCGGGACCCGCCCCCCCCGCCGCCGCCGGCCACGCCCCCCACGCCGTCCTGCTTGAACACCAGCGTCAGCTCGAAGGTGGGCTCGACCCCGCCGTCCCAGGCCACGCGCTCCAGCGGCCGCACGCCGCCGCCGTCCAGCTCCAGCTGCAGGAGGAGCAGGGCGCCCCGCAGGCCGCACGGCTCGCCGGACGCCAGCCGCAGCACGGCCCTCGCCGCGCGCCGCGTCAGCAGCTCGGGGACCAGCACGGCGCCGCAGCGCAGCGTGGTCCTCTTGGCGCGGGACAGCACCCCCTCGAAGGCCCGGGCCAGCTGCCGCGCGCAAGCCGGGCCGTCCTCGCCGGGAGCGGGGTCCGCGGCGTCGGGCGGGGATGCCGCCCGGCCACCGTCCCGCAGGTCCAGCTCTGGGGGAGGAGGAGGGCGGAGTTAGTGAGGACGGGCGGGGGGCCGGCTCCAACGTGTGTTCCAGACGCGGCCGAGGTCGGAGGGGATTGGCCGTGAGCCTAGGGACCGTGTTCTGATTGGCCACCGTGTAAGCCGTAGTTATGGTGTGTTCCTGGATCCCCAGCTTTCTTGTGGCATTTCTTGGAGGCACGCCCCCATTTTGTATTCACTCGTCGGAATTCTGAGAATAGACCGAGAGCAGTGATGACTCTCTCAACAAAATAGCTGCGCTATTTTGTTTGTTTAATGAAATCAGTGCCGTCTTTTCTCTTCATTATAATTGCTTCATGTTAAACACCATACTCAAAACGAATTTAAAATACTCCTAAATCCGTCTGGCTACATCGTTTAGTTCCAGAGAACCTCGAATGTCCTGGAGAACACGACGAAGCACAACGGACAGCGAGACACGGTGAGAGGACACTACAGCAAGGAGGACACTACAGATTGGGCCCGCCCTCCCCGGGCTGATCTCCTGGATGGCGGCGGAGCCCCATACCTAATAGCCGCGGCTATTAGGTATGCAAAGCGAGCCGCTCTCTCGCACATTCACTCCAACTTCGCCAACTCCAAGGGAAGGTTGTTTCACTACGACCACAAACAACCACAACTAACCAGCCTACCTATCCACAACAATCAGGTCATGAAGTAGGGCGTGGCTAGGGACCCATGATGCGGAAGCATATCTCTCCTGGATGTAGCCCTGCGCCATTGAGCAGTTTAGAATGAATTGGCGCCATTTTGGAATCCGTTGTCCATGTCTGGCAGCCGAGTCAATCCGACACCCACACCAGATGATGGCCTTCTTGGCTTTCCATAGAGGCCCTACTCACCCCTCTCGAGCCAAGCGGGGTCGTAGTGCCGCTTCACCAGCTCGGACAGGCACTCCGTGGTCCTGGTCTTTATCGTGCTGGTCGCCACCATGTTTGTCTGGACCGTCTAACTGGAAATACAATGAATAGAACGACTTATGTTACCCACGAACAGATAAGGGGTTTTAGAGAAGGTTAAATACATGCACAAAATATTATTATGTACGATTCATGGGTAACTAAATTTGTCCCATGCATGGACGAGTATATTAATTAAACTAACCTTGTTGGTGAAATCGTTGAAAGGTAATTCACTTTTATAGACTCTCTCTTTTAGATAATTCAACACATTTGGGACGGAGCTTTTACCCCCGTAAGTCACTCACAGACAACTCAGAAACAACATCAAGGCTGCACGCTCACAGCGTGACAGGGCGGTACTTATACCCTCCCTCATCAGCTCACCGCGGCTGGCAGCCAATCAGAGCACGGCTCCACTGTGGAAGATTTAACAAGCAACAAGAAAAATAAAATAATTAAATTAATCATTTCGATTTGCTGATCAACCACTTTGAAATTAAATCGGTCAATAGTATTTATTTATTTGAGTATATTTGTAGTAAAGTTAAATGCAATCAGCAGGATATTTATTTGTTTGAAAAATATTTGGTGTATATATTGATACTAGAATTAAATACCGAATAGAATTAATCGTTTTCTAAAAATGGATATTGTGTATGATACCTGTGTGAGTGGAGGGTGGTCACAGCAGCCTCAGCTGGCCGAGTCTGATTGGACTCTGGGGCTGGGTGTGGCTGCACACCTGTGGCTCGTTGACCAATCAGTGTGTACAGATTGGGCCCGCCCTCCCCGGGCTGATCTCCTGGATGGCAGCGGAGCCCCAGGCCCTGTTCAGAATCAAACCTTGACCTTAACACCACCACCCTGCGTCCTCGGCCAGGAGAGGTCACCTAGGAGCTGTGGAGCAGCTACCATGCTGCTGTGTAGTATGGACATTTGCTCCATCAATATTACAACATGTTAGTTGATATGGCTTTCTCTGTTACCGTTGGTTGAGTTCAGCTGAATCACTGGATTCATTTGAATGTTTATGAGCAAGGTAGGCAACACTTTGATCTTCAAAGAATAGAACATGGTAAGAATAATGTTTACAACAATATCAGTTTAAGGATTGAGGTGAATCGGTTCGAGCCCTGTGCATGAGTCACATTCTGTTCAAGTTCTGCTGTTTGATATCATATCATCGTTTGATATCTGCTGTTCACTCTGTGCGTCTCGGCGGCGTGTTGGAGATAGTCGGTGTACACTCTCTGAAAATGTAAAAGCATCTGAATTCCGGAGACATGGGTTCAAGTCCCGGCCAACGTAGTCTCCTTGAAACCTCTGGGAGAGAAGTAGGGAGACAACACTTAAACCTTAGAACCTTTCACCAACAAGAGGTGCCTCGGCAGGTCAGCTGTTTCCTATCTGTTCTGGGGACATGTGTTCTATTTCTTCCACGATAGTTGGTGGGAACATCTGTCTAGTGAAGGGACACATTCATTTCGAATGACTGTCTGGGGGACTGGATGGCTGCCATCCAGTCCCCCAGACAGTCATTCCAACTCACCCATTCATTCCGAAATGACCGTCTGGACAAATTGATTAATGTGAATCAAGTCATTCACAGCAATCAATTCACACAGACAATTATTCACAATCATCCGTTCACCGTACATTCATTCCCACAAAACCTGCCATGGCAGGAATCGAACACGTCTCCAGAACAGATAGGTAACAGCTCTATCACCTGCGCCACAGAGGCACCAGCAAGGAGTTGCTGAGATGTCATAATTGATTTTACAATTCACGGGACATCTGTTCAAAGTATCCAATATGTTTGAGGAAAGTGTTGTTGGTGGGACTTGAACCCAGGTCTGCAGTGGTAATGATCCTCTGCCCTTTTAAACGTCAGGACTCTCCACTTGACCACATAGCATAGGTTGGCACAAAGCTGTATTCATTATTTGTTATTATATTTTTATCAATGTATTTTTTCGTTTTTTCATCGCTGGTCAAACACAAAGGGAAAAGTTGTTTTATTTGAGGATTTAGATTTGATTGCATTCCTTTATCACATCTGTCAACAAACCATGTACAACATGTGGGAGCTGAGCCAGGATAAACTCATAAAACAAATAAAGGAAATAATTGTATATTTTTAATGGACTGACCAGGTCATCATTTGGTCTTTAGTTTCAAAGATAAGGCCACACACACTCACACACTCTCACTCTCGCGCATGTGCGCACACTCAAACTTTCACTCACACACTCGCACACACACAGTTGAAGCGTGTCGAGGTTCACATTACTTATCCGCTGGCCTTTAAATATTATCCTCTGTTATCCTGTTATCCTCTGTTATCCTCTGTTATCCTCTGTTATCCTCAGGTCGAGAGAGAGAGAGAGAGAGAGAGAGAGAGAGAGAGAGAGAGAGAGAGAGAGAGAGAGAGAGAGAGAGAGAGAGAGAGAGAGAGAGAGAGAGAGAGAGAGAGAGAGAGAGAGAGAGAGAGAGAGAGAGAGAGAGAGAGAGAGAGAGAGAGAGAGAGAGAGAGAGAGAGAGAGAGAGAGAGAGAGAGAGAGAGAGAGAGAGAGAGAGAGAGAGAGAGAGAGAGACGTTTTTCCTTTTTCCTTCTGCTAAGGACAAGTCGGAATTAGTAAACGTGATCCGTCAGAAAGGAAACTGATCGCTGCCTAGTTTACGCACAGACCCAATAGTATCCAGCTGCATACCCGGCGAACAACACCCTGGCATGACAGAACACCTAGGCGGGACAGAAGTACTGTGGCTGGACGGAAGTTACCTCCGATTATTTATTTTTTTATAGACAAATAAAAAAAAAATCGCTTGAATTAACATAACATAGAAATAAAAAAATATTTCGACACGTTAGGAACCATTTTTAGAGCTTAAAAAATGTTTAACGTTATTTAGACAAATACCTCAGGATTTGTTCTTTGCGTTATTAAACTTATTAGACCAAAAAATTCGAATAAAACAATATTATGACATGTCAGTAAGCATTTTTATTGCTTAATTTTTTTGACGTTATTTAGACGAATAAACTCATTTAGTGTGTAGACAATTATTGAATGGAATTGTGTATTATACACTTTACTCATTAAGTAATTGACCATTAGAATTAGGTAATTAGAATTAAGTAATTGTTGTAATATGTCTAATTGAATCAAATTTATTTTTTGTAAAGTATACCATCATAATTTGATATAAATATACATTGACGAATAACCACACCAAAGTTTCCTCACAATTTATTTAACAAATAATCTACAGAAGCCTAAAGTTATAGCTTCTTCATGCTGACTGCCATCAGCTTCAACTCACTGTAAAAAAAATCAAACAGTCAAATCAATATTAAGCCTATACAATATATTATTTGTATCCTGTCACTGGAAACGTCATTCACTTCTCTTTTTCGCTTCAGTCTGAAGACTGGTGGAAGTAGTTCAGCCGCCATTTGTTTGGCTTCTCATGAAGTGTGGGAACCTTCTGCTGTGCCTGTATAAATAAAGAGAAATGATTGTAGGAATTATACATATTTTGTTAATATTGGGGTTGAGGTATATATTCATATTTGAAATAAACAAAAACATACCCATCCAGATGGAAGTTCTCAAGCAGTACTGTGCACCACCATTTTCTGAGGACAGGCATGTCTTTCTAAAGTAAAGGGATATTCCAAGAATTGACAATGATAAAATATGTATACAAGTATGAATTTTTCGATATTGTAACCTTCAAAAATCCAATTCTTATTTTAAACGTATCTTTTCAATCGTCAGCTCTTTTTCATTTAATGTGATGCCTACTTACAAAACTGAAGTCAAACGGTGCCTCCTTGGCAAGGTATCAAGCATACTGGGATGGAAAAATGTAATTGGTGACAACATTCACACGCGTTGTTATAGTGCTTAGAGGGTGTGTTTTTGAGACAGTTGTGATCGCCGATGTCTTGCTTTCTTGTACTTTTGCCTCTGTAGTCTGATTTGATGCTCGTCATTGTAGTCCTTTGCATAACCTGACCTTCTTATCTCGAGGCCCATTTCAGCACCCCCTTAGTGTTGTGTGTGACTGATCTATCCATCATATATCTAGGCTGAAATGGCTTTGGGCTAAGAGCACCCAGTGGTCAATCGTGCAAATTGATCCGGCAACGTTCTGCACTGCTGCGTGAGTTGGTTCTAATCTCATCTCTCGGGCGGTATGTGGCTCAGGAGTGTGGAGGTGTCCCTGGGCGAGACGCCTCACCCTGACTGCTCCTGAGGAGCTGACTGTCGCCCTGCGTGGATGACTCTGCCATCACTGTGTGAATGGGTGAATGTTAGCCTATATTGTAAAGCACTGATTGGCCACTAGTTAGAAAGGCGCGGTATAAATGCAGTCCGTTTACCGTTTGTCTTTGTTGTTTCCCTGTGGCGCTGTATGGGTCAAGGTCTGGTCCGACCCATACAAGCCCACCAGCAAGTGACCTCCGACCTGACAACTGAGGATGGAGGGTCACCTGACCTGAACTGTGTGTGCGTGGGAATGTTTTTAATTTGTAACTTTATTCTATGAATAAACTCAAAATCATACCAGTAGTGGTGTTGCTGTTTTATTTCAGCCTGTAAAATTGCTGAACAGCAATCTCGGATTAGCAACTTGAATGCAAATTTGGATTTAGAGTTTATATCTTTATTTGAAGATGAGCCCAAAAATCTAGTAATAGATACAGTTGTGTTTATAGATCTTAACCGAAGTTCAACTCGTATGAAATCGCCTTCCTCGCCACCAAAAATATACTGCATAACGTTGCAGTATATGTGTAATGTTGCCATACTAGTTTTATTTAAACATACGCGTTTGAATACAGTTTTCTGCTAATAGAGCCCAGCCGAAATTCACCTCGAATCTATTTGCGTTCCTGGCCACAAAAAAAATATATATATACTGCGTGCAGTCCATTTTTTGTCCACCACACGGCAGGGGTTGACTGACTGTGATTATTGGCGTTCGGGAATGTTTTTATTTTCTAACTTTATTGTATGAATAAAATCAATACTTTAAAAACAGCGGCGTTGCTGTTGTATTTTCGGCTTTAATGTGTAGTTATATGTTTTTAGAGCTTAACCGAAGTTCTCCTCGTATGTAATTTGGCCACAAAAAATATACTGCCCGCAGTTCTCGTTTTGTCCATCAGAGGGCAGGCGTTGACTGACTGAAACATAGCGTGTGTGGGAATGTCTTTTAAGTTGTAACATTATTCCATTAACGAAGTCAAAATCTTAACTTGCTGTTTGGTTTATTTAATTGCATTAATAGTATTTCATGGAACACCAATCTCGAAACGTATGCTATGACAACGACCTACCTATGGGGACGATATATCCGGGGCACCGGTAGTGCCGGATATCAGGGGCTAGAATTCCTCATCCGTCGGCGTGTAATTGTTTACAGTCCGACGAGCAACTTTAAACGCAAGTATTGAGTTGCAGCATATATTTTTATTTGCAGGTAAGTCTAACGTTGCTATACTCGTTTTATCTATGAATATATTTTTTTTAATAGTTTTCTGTTCAAAGATCTCAACCGAAGTTCAACTCCTATGATTTCGCCTTCCTTGCCACAGAAATCCAATAGTATCCAACTGCAGCCCCGGAGAACAACACCCTGCCATGACAGAACACCCAGGCAGGACAGAAGTACTGTGGCTGGACGCAAGTTACCTACGATTATTTTTTCTATAGACAAATAAACTTATTTATCGCTTGAATTAACAAAACATAGAAATAAAAAAATATTTCGACGCGTTAGTAACCACTTTTAGAGCTTAATAAAGGTTTAACGTTATTTAGACAATCGGAGGAGGGGCTAGGAAGCTGCGCCTGCCCATATAAGTAGCCGATCTCCGGGATTCGCTGAAAAGCTGCTCCCGACCAGGTTTGGTTGCGAGCGTAGGTCACCATGGTGATACAGCGACGCTTAAAGAGATAGACTTTCATGGTACAGCCGCAAAGCCAGACCAAACTACAGCAAGTAGAATGGTACAGCTAACCCAGGCTTTCAGCTCAACATACCTCGCTTACCCTCTTAATTTGACAACCCTCGGTTGTCAAATTAAACATAAGGTGTAGCAGTGTGGTTTTTCATCGCCCGTCATCAAACAAAACATAAGGGGTAACACTGTTGTTTTTTAATCGGCCATCATGAAAAAAACATAATGCTAATAATACTGTCGTCTTTTATCGGTCGTCATGAAAAAAACCTAAGGGGTAACACTGTGGTTTTTTATCGGTCGTCATGAAAAAAAACATAAGGGGTAACACTGTTGCTTTTTATGGGTAGTCATGAAAAAACTACCAATAAAAAAACGACAAAAAAAAAACATAAGGGGTAACACTGTCGTTTTTTATTGGTCGTCATGAAAAAAAACATAAGGGGTTACGCTGTCGTTTTTTAATTGGTCGTCATGAAAAAAAACATAAGGGCCCGGGGTACCACTGTCGTTTTTTATTGGTCGTCATGAAAAAAAACATAAGGGGTAACGCTGTCGTTTTTAATTGGTCGTCATGAAAAAAAACATAAGGGGTAACACTGTCGTTTTTTATTGGTCGTCATGAAAAAAACAACGGTCATGATTGATTATTTCTCAATCATGTGAATGGTAAAGTCAAGTATAACCTCCAAGCATGTTCTGGAAAGCGTCTTGGTGGTGAAGTGGTCAGGGCTGTCGGTTAACGCTCTGTAGACTCAGGTTCGAGTCCCCGCTCACCCGGTCACCAAGATAAGAGTACCCCAAGGTAGGCAGACCACCACGTTGGGGTATGTGGCAGAACCCCACCCCCCCCGTCTCTGGGGGGGGGTGGGGGGGGGGTAAGGACTAAAGGGGTCTTGCTACTTGCGGTAAGGACTACTATTTTACTATTTAAAGCTGGAAAAACCTGAAGTACCATTGCAACAGTACCGATACTCATACCTATTTGTATTCTTAACATTTTTATTACATTTATTTCACTGACGCTTTAATCAAAAGCAATGTCATAAGTTCATAAACTCATTCAACATGAAGATATGACCCAACAAGTGCAAGAATCACGCAAGTACAAACATTTAATCAGTAAGCAGAGTTCTGAATTAATCAAACCAGTAAATTCAGTTATTTAAATGTTTTCTATTAAAAAAAATATTTTAGGGTAGCACATGTTTAGTTTGTGTCATTTCATTAGTTGGACAGTAGCCTATCAGGCACTTATCAGGAAAGGTGTGGTATAATGTCATATTCTGGTCAGTATTTCGATTTTATTGATCATTATTTAGCCTTGTGAAATTAAGTCTTGTTCCTTTTTTCTTACAAGTTTTCTAATAATACGAGTCAAGAGATGTTCCTATTATAGGAGAAAGGCACTAATTGCCTAGCTCCTTGAGTTTGTTAATCTGCGTCCCAATCACACGCAGCTGCTCAGTTGGTAAAGCTGTTGGTGTTCTCTGGGTTGGTATAAGGATTATAATTTATGTTACTTTGTTGTATACAAAATATATCAGGTTTCAGAAGAGAGCGTGGTTGAAGAGACTTGAACCCATGTCTCCAGAATGAGGGTGACCTGCTCTAACAACTACACTACTGAGACACTTTTCGTTAAGTGGTTGGAGGTTATAATTGACATTCAATTTCACGCGACGTGAATCGTTAAGTCAATTATGAACTCTGATTAAGTCTGAACCAGTTGCTCAGTGGGGCAGTGGATAGAGCTGTATGTGTTCTGTTCTTGAGTCGTGAATATGACCTGGGTTCAAATCCTGTCAGGAACACTCACCTTGGATTGGAGTCTTTTTCCAACAATGTCATGTGTATTGTAGGGTCAACAATGAACTCTCTCCCTTTCTAAGTCGGTGTCTCTGTGGTGCAGGTGATAGAGCTGTTGAGGATCTGTTCTGGAGACACCGGTTCGATTCCTGCAATTGGGGGTTTTGTGAGAATCACTCTCTGGTGATTGGATGCGTGTGAATGACTGTCTCTGTGAATGGATGTGTCTGTGAATCAGTTAATTCACAGCCATCGATTCACACTGACAGTCATTGGGAATGAATGGGCGAGTGGGAATGACTGTCTGGGAGAGTGGATGGCTGTGAATGAGTGCACTCATTCACAGCCATCCATTCCCACAGACAGTCATTCGAAATGATTGTGTGAGTGAATGGACCCAATCAGCAGAGTGTCGTTCCCATAAGACCGCCCACTGTAGGAGTCAAACCGATGACTCCAGAACAGATCCTCAACAGCTCAAACACCGAGAGGAGGGGACGTTTTGATAAACGTTGCTCTGATAGTTTACCCAAAATGTTGTACTCCCACCTGGATTGCAGGTGGGAGTGTGTCTGTGTGTCCCAGGTGAGAGTGTGTCAGGTGGGAGTGGAACCCGGGTCTCCACGACTGTTACCCAACAGCTCTCTCACATGCGCCACCGAGACACTTACTAATGAGTGGTTGGAGGTTATATTTGGCATTCAATTTCACGTGACATTGCTCCTTGTGAATTGTTAAGTCAATTATGAACTCTGATTAAGTCTGAACCAGTGGCTCAGCGGGGCAGTGGGTAGAGCTGCAGTTCGGTTCTTGAGTCGTGTATACTACCTGGGTTCAAATCCTGGCAGGAACACTCACCGTGGATTGCAGTCTTTTTCCAACGATGTCATGTGTATTGTAGGGTCAACAATGAACTTTCTCCGTTTCTAAGTCGGTGTCTCTGTGGCGCAGGTGATAGAGCTGTTGAGGATCTGTTCTGGAGACACCGGTTCGATTCCTGCAATTGGGGGTTTTGTGAGAATCACTCTCTGGTGATTGGATGCGTGTGAATGACTGTCTCTGTGAATGGATGTGTCTGTGAATCAGTTAATTCACAGCCATCGATTCACACTGACAGTCATTGGGAATGAATGGGCGAGTGGGAATGACTGTCTGGGAGAGTGGATGACTGTGAATGAGTGCACTCATTCACAGCCATCCATTCCCACAGACAGTCATTCGAAATGATTGTGTGAGTGAATGGACCCAATCAGCAGAGTGTCGTTCCCATAAGACCCCCCACCGTAGGAGTCAAACCGATGACTCCAGAACAGATCCTCAACAGCTCAAACACCCGGAGGGGACGTTTTGATAAAAGTTTCTCCTTTACTTTAGTACAAATATGTTGAACAACCACCTGGATTCCAGGTGAGAGTGTGTCAGGGAGTTCCAGGTGAGAGTGTGTCAGGTGGAACTCGAACCCAGGTGTCCAGAACTGATATCCAACAGCTCTCTCACATGCGCCACCGAGACACTTACTATGATATGGTCGAAAGTTATAGTTGTCAATGACATTTTATGCATCTCCATGTTTTCAAAATCGTAGTAGGATTCCAAGGTTAGTGCAGAAGTGGGTGCTTGAACTTACCCCTTATGTTTTTTTTCATGACGACCAATTAAAAACGACAGTGTTACCCCTTATGTTTTTTTTCATGACGACCAATTAAAAACGACAGTGTTACCGCTTATGTTTTTTTTCATGACGACCAATAAAAAACGACAGTGTTACCCCTTATGTTTTTTTTCATGACGACCAATAAAAAACAACAGTGTTACCCCTTATGTTTTTTTTCATGACGACCAATAGAAAAACAACAGTGTTACCCCTTATGTTTTTTTCATGACGACCAATAAAAACCGACAGTGTTACCCCTTATGTTTTTTTCATGACGACCAATAAAAAACAACAGTGTTACCCCTTATGTTTTTTTTCATGACGACCAATAAAAAACGACAGTGTTACCCCTTATGTTTTTTTTCAAGACGACCAATAAAAAATGACAGTGTTACCCCTTATGTTTTTTTTCAAGACGACCCATAAAAAACGACAGTGTTACTCCTCATGTTTTTTTTCAAGACGACCCATAAAAAACGACAGTGTTGCCCCTTATGGTTTTTTTCAAGACGACCCATAAAAAACGACAGTGTTACCCCTTATGTTCTTTTTCATTATGACCAATAAAAAACAAGAGTGTTACACCTTACGTTTTTTTTCATGACGACCAATAAAAAACAACAGTGTTACCCCCTTATGTTTTTTTCATGACGACCATTATAAAAACGACAGTGTTACCCCTTATGTTTTTTTCATGACGACCAATAAAAAACGACAGTGTTACCCCTTATGTTTTTATTCATGACGACCAATAAAAAACGACAGTGTTAGCCCTTATGTTTTTTTCATGACGACAAATAAAAAACGACAGTGTTACCCCTTATGTTTTTTTTCATGACGACCAATTAAAAACGACAGTGTTACCCCTTATGTTTTTTTTCATGACGACCAATTATAAACGACAGTGTAACCCCTTATGTCTTTTTTCATGACTACCAATAAAAAACAACAGTGTTACCCCTTATGTTTTTTTCCATGACGACCAATATAAAAACGACAGTGTTACCCCTTATGTTTTTTTCATGACGACCAATTAAAAACGAGTGTTACCCTTATGTTTTTTTTCATGACTACCGATAAAAAACAACAGCGTTACCCCTCAGGGTTTTTCCATGACGATCGATAAAAAACGACAGCGTTACCCCTTATGTTTTTTTCCATGACGACCGATAAAAAACGACAGTGTTACCCCTTATGTTTTTTTTCATGACGACCAATAAAAAACAACAGTGTTACCCCTTATGTTTTTTTTCATGACGACCAATAAAAAACAACAGTGTTACACCTTACGTTTTTTTTCATGACGACCAATAAAAAACAACAGTGTTACCCCCTTATGTTTTTTTCATGACGACCAACAAAAAAAAGACAGTGTTACCCCTTATGTTTTTTTCCATGACGATCAATAAAAAAACGACAGTGTTACCCCCTATGTTTTTTTCATGACGACCAATAAAAAACGACAGTGTTACCCCTTATGTCTTTTTTCATGACGACCAATAAAAAACAACAGTGTTACACCTTACGTTTTTTTTCATGACGACCAATAAAAAACAACAGTGTTACCCCCTTATGTTTTTTTCATGACGACCAACAAAAAAAAGACAGTGTTACCCCTTATGTTTTTTTCCATGACGATCAATAAAAAAACGACAGTGTTACCCCCTATGTTTTTTTCATGACGACCAATAAAAAACGACAGTGTTACCCCTTATGTTTTTTTCCATGACGACCAATATAAAAACGACAGTGTTACCCCTTATGTTTTTTTCATGACGACCAATTAAAAACGAGTGTTACCCTTATGTTTTTTTTCATGACTACCGATAAAAAACAACAGCGTTACCCCTCAGGGTTTTTCCATGACGATCGATAAAAAACGACAGCGTTACCCCTTATGTTTTTTTCCATGACGACCGATAAAAAACGACAGTGTTACCCCTTATGTTTTTTTTCATGACGACCAATAAAAAACAACAGTGTTACCCCTTATGTTTTTTTTCATGACGACCAATAAAAAACAACAGTGTTACACCTTACGTTTTTTTTCATGACGACCAATAAAAAACAACAGTGTTACCCCCTTATGTTTTTTTCATGACGACCAATAAAAAAAGACAGTGTTACCCCTTATGTTTTTTTCCATGACGATCAATAAAAAACGACAGTGTTACCCCCTATGTTTTTTTCATGACGACCAATAAAAAACGACAGTGTTACCCCTTATGTCTTTTTTCATGACGACCAATAAAAAACGACAGTGTTACCCCTTATGTTTTTTTTCAAGACGACCAATAAAAAACGACAGTGTTACCCCTTATGTTTTTTTTCAAGACGACCAATAAAAAACGACAGTGTTACCCCTTATGTTTCTTTTCAAGACGACCAATAAAAAACGACAGTGTTACCCCTTATGTTTTTTTTCATGACGACCAATAAAAAACGACAGTGTTACCCCTTATGTTTTTTTCATGACGACCAATAAAAAACGATGGCTGTGAATGAGTGCACTCATTCACAGCCATCCAGTCCCCCAGACAGATACAAATACAGAATGTACAGAAGTATATGTAGATTAAGATTGCTCTTATCATCTTTATTGTCATACATATTACCTGTCACATTGATATTAAATCCTGTACGGCGAATAAAAATACTTAGAAGTGTAAAATAATAACTTTTCTGTACAGGGACTTCAACTGAGAGATCGACGCTTCCAACTTCATCAGACGAAAGAGTAACGTCTGAACAATTGGCAACAAACGGTTCAAACTTCAACAGCAGATCCATTGACTTCTGCATCCATAGTTCTGACTTCAACAGATGAACCATTGACTTCTGCATCAACAACTCTGACTTCAACAGATGGAACAGTGACTTCTGCCTCCAGTTTTTCTTTCATGACGACCAATAAAAAACGACAGCATCACCCCTTGTGATTTCTTTGAGAACTAACGACACTGATGACATTTTATCAATTATTTATTTTATAATTGATAAAAATCGACAGTGTTACCACTTATGTTTTAATTGATAAAACACGAGTGTTACCCCTTATGTTTTATTTTGATAAAATAAAATAACATTACCCTTATGATTTTTTCATGACGTCCGATAAAAAACAACAGTGTTACCCCTTATGTTTTTAAGATAAGAAAACACCAGTATTGTCCCTTAAGTTTGAATTATTAGAAAAACACCAGTGTTACCCCTTAAGTTTTCTTACGAAGAATACAGTGTTACACCTTATGTTTTTTTTCACGACGAACAATAAAAAACGAGTGTTACCCCTTGTGTTTCCTTTGAGAACTAACGACAGTCTTACCCCTTTATTTCATAATTGATCAAAAGCGACAGTGTTGCCCCTTATGTTTTATTTGATAAAGCACGACAGTGTTACCCCTTATGTTTTATTTAAAAAAAATAAAATAACATTACCCTTATGATTTTTCATGACGATCGATAAACAACAGTGTTACCCCTTATGTTTTTAATCAAAAAAAACACCACTCTTGCCCCATCATTGGTTCGACCCGTGGTTAAATTCATCAGACTTATCCGTTTCACCGGTTCGTCAGGGCCCATGAGATTGGTCTCGATAATATTGTGTCCTTTCCTCTGTTTCTACGGTTGTTGAATTCAGCGGAACAGCTTTACATCTGAATAGTAATATGAGAAAAGAAGGTCAGGTTATGCAAAGGACTACAATGACAAGCATCGAAACAGACTACAGAGGCAAAAGTACAAGAAAGCAAGACATCGGCGATCACAACTGACTAAAAAACACTACCCCTTTTTTTATTTCGAATATATACCTCAACCCCAATATTAACAAAATACACATGGAGGAGGCCAAACAAATGGCGGCTGGACTACTTCCACCAGTCTCCAGACAGAGGCGAAAAAGAGAAGTGAATGACGTTTCCAGTGACAGAATACAAATAATATATTGTATAGGCTTGATATTGATTTGACTGTTTGATTCTTTTGACAGTGATTTGGAGCTGATGGCAGTTAGCATGAAGAAGCTATATCTTTAAGCTTCTGTAGATTATTTGTTAAATAAATTGTGAGGAAACTTTGGTTGGGTTATTCTTCAATGTATATTTATATCAAATTATGATAATATACTTTACAAAAAATTAAATTTGATTCTATTAGACATTGAAAAAAATTACTTCATTCTAATTACTTAATTCTAATGGTCAATTACTTAATGAGTAAAGTGTATGAGACACAATTCCATTAAATAATTGTCTACACCCTAAATCAGTTTTTTCGTCCATATAACGTTAATAAAATTAAGCTATAAAAAAAGCTTACTGACATGTCATAATATTGTTTTATTCTAATGTTTTGGTCTAATAAGTTTAAGAACGCAAAGAAAAAATCCTGAGGTATTTGTCTAAATAACGTTAAACCTTTATTAAGCTCTAAAAGTGGTTACTAACGTGTCGAAATATTTTTTTATTTCTATGTTTTGTTAATTCAAGCGATAAATACGTTTATTTGTCTTCCGTCCAGCCAGTACTTCTGTCCCGCCTGGGTGTTCTGTCATGGCAGGGTGTTGTTCTCCGGGGCTGCAGTTGGATACTATTGGATTTCTGTGGCAAGGAAGGCGAAATCATAGGAGTTGAACTTCGGTTGAGATCTTTGAACAGAAAACTATTAAAAAAAAAATATGCATAGATAAAACGAGTATAGCAACGTTTGCCTGCAAATAATAATATATGCTGCAACTCAATACTTGCGTTTAAAGTTGCTCGTCGGACTGTAAACAATTACACGCCGACGGATGAGGAATTCTAGCCCCTGATATCCGGCACTACCGGTGCCCCGGATATATCGTCCCCATAGGTAGGTCGTTGTCATAGCATACGTTTCGAGATTGGTGTTCCATGAAATACTATTTATGCAATTAAATAAACCAAACAGCAAGTTAAGATTTTGACTTCGTTAATTGAATAATGTTACAACTTAAAAGACATTCCCACACACGCTATGTTTCACAGTCAGTCAACGCCTGCCCTCTGATGGACAAAACGAGAACTGCGGGCAGTATATTTTTTGTGGCCAAATTACATACGAGGAGAACTTCGGTTAAGCTCTAAAAACATATAACTACACTTTAAATCCGAAAAGTACAACAGCAACGCCGCTGTTTTTAAAGTATTGATTGTATTCATACAATAAAGTTATAAATTAAAAACATTCCCGAACGCCAATAATCACAGTCAGTCAACCCCTGCCGTCTGGTGGACAAAACATGAACTGCACGGAGTATCTATATATTTTTTATGGCCAGGAACGCAAATAGATTCGAGGTGAGAGGGGGTGGTGGGGTTCTGCCACATACCCCAACGTGGTGGTCTGCCAACCTTGAGGTACTCTTATCTTGGTGGCCGGGTGAGCGGGGACTCGAACCTGAGTCTACAGGGCCTTAAATAACCGTTCACCATCAGCCCTGACCGCTTCACCACCAAGATGCTTATTAGAACGTGTTTGGAGGTTATACTTGACTTTACCATTCACATGATAGAGAAATAAGATGCATCCATTATGGTACCTCCGGTGGCCGTTTGAGCAGGGACTCGAATCTGAGTCTACCGAGCTTTACCCGTGAGCCCTGACCTCTTCACCACCAAGACGCTTACCAGTACGTGCTTGGAGGTTATACTTGACTTTACCATTCACATGATTGAAAAATAAGATGTATACATTAAGGTACCTCTGGTGGCCGTGTGAGCGAGGACTCGAACCTTAGTCTATAGAGCTTTAACAAACAGCCCTGACCACTGCACCACCCAGACGCTTTCAGAGTGTGCTTGGAGGTTATACTTGCCTTTACCATTCACATGATAGAGAAATAAGATAAATCCATCAATGTACCTCGAGTGGCTGTGTGTGCGGGGTCTCGAACCTTAGTCTACAGAGCGTTAACTAACCGTTAACCATCAGCCCTGACCACTGTACCTCTTGAACCCGGGTTCGGATCCGGGAACCTGAACCATAGTGACTGAATGCTCAACATTCTTAATAGCCGTGCGTGCATGCAGGGGACTCAAACCTGAGTCTACAGAGCGTTAACCGACAGCCCTGACCGCTGCACCACCAAGACACTTACCAGATCATTTTTGGAGGTTATACTTGACTTTACCATTCACATGATAGAGAAATAAGATGCATCCATTATGATACCTCCGGTGGCCGTTAGAGCAGAGACTCGAACCTGAGTCTACAGAGCGTTAACTACCCGTTAACCACCAGCCCTGACCGCTGCACCACCAAGACGCTAACCAGAACATGTTTGGAGGTTATACTTGACTTTACCATTCACATGATAGAGAAATAAGATGTATCCATTAATGTACCTCTTGAACCCCGGTCCGGATCCGGGAACCTGAACCATAGTGTCTGAATGCTCAACATTCTTATTAGCCGTGCGTGCATGCGGGGACTCAAACCTGAGTCTACAGAGCGTTAACTAACCGTTAACCAACAGCCCTGACCGCTGCACCACCCAGACGCTTACCAGACCGTGTTTGGATGTTATACTTGACTTTACCATTCACATGATTGAGAAATAAGATGTAACCATTAACGTACGTCTGGTGGCCGTGTGAGCGGGGACTTGAACCTTAGTCTACAGAGAGTTAACCAACAGCCCTGACCGCTTCACCACCAAGACGCTTACCAGAATGTGTTTGGAGATTATACTTGACTTTACCATTCACATGATTGAGAAATAATCAATCATGACCCTTATGGTTTTTTCATGACGACCGATAAAAAACAAGTGTTACCCCTTATGTTTTTTTTCATGACTATCGAAAAAAACGACAGTGTTACCCCTTAAGTTTTTTTCATGACGACCGATAAAAGACGACAGTATTATTAGCCATTATGTTTTTTTCATGACGGCCGATTAAAAAACAACAGTGTTACCCCTTTTGTTTTTTTTATGACAACAATTAAAAAACGACAATGTTACCCATTATGTTTTTTTCCATGACGACCGATAAAAAACAACAGTGTTACCCCTTACGTTTTTTTTCATGACTATCGAAAAAAACGACAGTGTTACCCCTTAGGTTTTTTTCATGACGACCGATAAAAGACGACAGTATTATTAGCCATTATGTTTTTTTCATGACGGCCGATTAAAAAACAACAGTGTTACCCCTTTTGTTTTTTTTATGACAACAAATGAAAAACGACAATGTTACCCCGTATGTTTTTTTTCATGACGACCGCTAAAAAACGACTGTGTCACCCCTTATGATTTTTTCAATGACGGCCGATAAAAAACAACAGTATTATTAGAATTATGTTGTTTTCATGACGGCCGATTTGAAAAACAACAGCGTTACCCCTTATGTTTTGTTTGATGACGGGCGATGAAAAACCACACTGCTACACCTTATGTTTAATTTGACAACCGATAAAAAAATTGACAGTTACCCCTTATGTTTTTTTCATGACGACCGATAAAAAAACAAGTGTTACCCCTTATGTTTTTTTTCATGACTATCGAAAAAAGACGACAGTATTATTAGCCATTATGTTTTTTTCATGACGGCCGATTAAAAAACAACAGTGTTACCTAAGGTTTTTTCATGACGACCGATAAAAGACGACAGTATTATTAGCCATTATGTTTTTTTCATGACGGCCGATTAAAAAACAACAGTGTTACCCCTTTTGTTTTTTTTATGACAACAAATGAAAAACGACAGTTACCCATTATGTTTTTTTCAATGACGACCGATAAAAAACGACAGTGTTACTCCTTATGTTTTGTTTGATGACGGGCGATGAAAAACACCATACACTGTAGAAACTTTAAAACCCCAGTCATTGGTCCACTCAGTCACTTTCTCCAAAGCACCTTTAATTGGATTAAACAGATAGGGGAGGTTCCTCCCTCGCTTCCAGATAGCCCCATCATCTGCGAAGAAACCAAATCCTCTCCCCACTCTACTAAACATGCCATCCTGGCTCTTGTTTTGTCCATCAGAGGGCAGGCGTTGGCTGACTGAAACAAAGCGTGTGTGGTAATGTTTTTTATGTTGTAACATTATTCCATTAACAAAGTCTCATCTCATCTCATCTACCTACCTATGGGGACGATATATCCGGGGCACCGGTGGAGCCGGACATCCAGGGCTAGAATTCCTCATCCGTCGGCGTGTCATTGTTTACAGTCCGACGCAAGCTCCAACGCAAGTATTGAGTTGGAGCTTATATTTATTTGCAGTCTAACGTTGCTATACTCGTTTTATCTATACATATTATGTGTTTCAAGACAGTTTTCTGTTCAAAGATCTCAACTGAAGATCACCTTGTATGTATTTGCGTTCCTGGCCACACAAAATATATACTGCGTGCAGTTCCCGTTTTGTCCACCAGACGGCAGGGGTTGACTGACTGTGATTATTGGCGTTCGGGAATGTTTTTAACTTATAACTTTAGTTTATGAATAAAATCAATACTTTAAAAACAGTTTTTAGAGCATAACAAAAGTTTAACTCGTATGTATTCACATTCCTGGCCACAAAAAATGCACTGCCTGCAGTTCTCGTTTTGTAGGCAAGCAGGCATTGACTGACCGTGAATCAAATCGTCTGAGGGAACGTTTTTAATTTGTAATTATATTCCACAAATATAATCAAAATCTCAACAGTTCAGCTTTTTTCATTACATGGATTTTATTTCCTGTAACACCAATCTCTGAAACCTGTTGCATGACGACGAGCCACTTCTGGGGACGATATATCCGGGGCACCTGTGTAGCCGGATAACGGATAACGGATAACTTGAGTTGGAGTTTTTTTTTATTTGCAGACGAGTCTTCTCATATTTTCTACATATTATGTGTTTAAATATGTGTAAATATGTGTTTAAATATGTGTTTTCTGTTTATAGATCTTAACCGAAGTTCAACTTGTATGTATTCGCTTTCCTGGCCTCAGAAATATATACTGCAGTTCTCGTTCTGTCCACCAGAGAGCAGGAGTTGATCGACTGTGTGAACCAGAGCGTCTTGGATGTGCCACTCACTGAAGTTTAAATTAATCGATAAATTAATCGATTAATCATTAATATTTTTATATTACAATTAACTATTTATATGCTATATTAAAAATGCAATGAAAATGTATCGTTAATTCTCCCGCGTTTACATGGACTCTTCTGGTCCGATTAGAAGTGGAAGAACAGCTCAATCGGAGTAGAAAATTATCATTTATACAACGGGGGGCCTAAATCCAGCGATCTGATTGGTTCCTAACTGTTGTATAATGAGCGTATACATAACTGCTATGACGCCTGATCATTTTGTGAAAGTTTGCATATCACTCCGCGCCTGGAAGTAGAAACAGTTACAAAGTAAAACATATGTTGGATGATGGAGAGGGTGTAAATGTTGTTACTCCGGGAGTGAGCAAGGCGATGGAGAGACTAACGAAAGCTTAGGCACACGGCGAGTGAACTGCTCCATGGGATAAATTGCCGGCGAACCGCTCTAGCCGAGCCTTCTCTCGGAGGGACGCTAAAGTGTGTTGCATGGCGACCGTCGTGCATTTTGAAGGCAGCCAGGAGGGACTACTTTTTTGTATTCTTTAATAAAACGGCTACTTTGACTTTCTTGGTTTCTTTTTAAATGTAGTGTGTCTATGAATTTCGTTTTGCCACAAAAGTAACCATTGTATAAAAGCAATAGATCACTTCAGTCAGTGGTATGTGCTCATAATACCACTGTTAAGGGGCGTTGTCCGGCCCCGACGCGCATCGGAGGGCCGGCGACCCCCTTTTAATAGACCAACGAAAGTGGTCTATTAAATTCCAGAAGGGCCGGCGAGAATATGGATATAGTGCCATACCGTCAATATAAATTTCATTCATAGAATTTCCGAGAGGATGGTCAATGGTCAGATACGGATGTCGTTATAACGATAGTTTATATCGTTGTAACGAGAAAGGATGCAATGATAACGCCAAGAAAATAAAGGCTAGGCCTACATTGTTAAAATAATTTAAATATAGTTAACTTATAAAGCGTATAACAGACAACGAGACTGTAGACTATGTTGACAGTCTCTATGGTTACTGCTACGGCGTGCTGACGTCACAGGGACGCACGGCAAGCTGGGGCGCGTTGGTTGTTGTTGTTGTTGAACTGGGCTAATAAAGCTAGTGGGTGTAACATCGTTTGCTGTCTACACTCTCCTCATTCATGCACATCTACATGGTGTCAGAAGTGAGCCGAATCTAATCTAAAATGGCACAAGGACTCCGCCGGATCGACCCGCTCGTCTTTAACGAGGATATCGCTCACAACTGGGAGAAGTTCAAGCGGGAATGGCATGTCTATAGCAAAGCCGGGCTGGTGACGGCTAGTACGAAAATGCAAGCCTACACGTTTTTCAACCTCGCCGGTCCAGAGGCATTGGATAAACTCGACACGTTAGATTTTGCGGCAGACGAGGATCGCGAGGACCCTGCCGTGCTGGTAAAGAAATTTGAGGAATTATGCCTGCCGGTAAAGAACGTGATTATGGACAGACATGCATTCAACACGACTGACCAGATACGGCACACCGCGTTGAAGGTCATGGCCAAGAAATCTGACTTCGGGACACTGCATGATGAACTGATTAGAGATCGTTTGGTCTGTGGTATTCACAATGACTCTGTCCGTGCACAGCTTTTAAAGGAGAAGAAACTGACGCTTAATTCGGCCATTGAGATCTGCATGCTACACGAACGATCTGAGAAGGGCAACAGAGAACTAAAAAAGGAAGCAGAGGTGTGCACAGTGCAATTCGACCCATGCACAAACTGTGGTGGCCAACACGCACCAGATACACACACGTGAGTGAACTTGACACGCAGCCACTGCAAGGGCCAACTGATGTGTTTCACTGTGAGACTGTGGAAATGTTTTCCTGTAAGAGCATAGACAAGCCAGAGGATGTGCGTGAACAAGATGAAAGGTTTGCTGAGCTGTCTGCATGCAACACTGGCAGACAACTGACTGGGAAGATTGACACTGGGGCCAAATGCAACGTCATATCCAGGGCTCTTCTACAGTACATTGATCCTACTGCTCACGTCAATCTCAACAAAAGAGCAAATCTTGTATCGTACGGAGGTCATATAATCCAGACTCTTGGTGCGGCAGACATGGTTTTTAGCTGCGGTTTGCTACGTTTCCAAGTTGTGGACAGAAACGTCAAACCACTGCCGGGTCTCAGAGACAGTGTCAGGCTCGGCTATGTGATTTTTGGACCAGAGGTGCATGCCGTCGTCCAGCAGGAAGCGCCAGGTCTGACGGAGTACAAGGACCAGTTAGACACTAGCGCCATTGTCAAGCTGCCAGTGGTGTATCACATGCGCCTGGATGACACCGTGCACCCCACTGTATGCGCTCCAAGACGGTGCCACTGGCCATGAAGGACAAGATTGTGGCGGAACTGCATAGAATGACCCGACTCTGAGTCTTCACACCGGTCCAGGAGCCCACTGAATGGGTTTCAGCCATGGTGGCTGCGAGCTAACGAGATGGGAGCATTAGACTGTGCTTCAACCCCGTCAACCTCAACAAAGCCCTCCCTAGACCCCACCACCCGCTGAAAACTGTGGAAGAGGTGATCGCTGACATGCCTGATGCCAAACTGTTCAGCATTCTGGATGCTAAGTGTGGTTTCTGGCAGGTGCCGCTCGGCAAAGAATCCTCAAAACTCACCACCTTCATGACTCCTGTGGGCCGCTATGCCTTCCTGCGGATGCCCTATGGCATCACCACGGGGAGTGAGGTTTTCCAGAGGTGCATGGAGCAGCTTTTCGAAGGACTGCCGTGTGCAATTGTGATAGATGACATTTTAGTGTGGGGCCGCTCGAGAGAGGAGCACGATCTCCGTCTCCGCCAAGTCATGGACAGGATACGGGCTGTCGATCTCAGACTGAACCCTGAGAAGTGCCGTTTCAGGGTCAGGGTCAGGGTTAGGGTTAGGGTTAGCCTACGTGTTGGTGATTACGGATGACACTAAATAAACCACAGCACGGCTTTAACATGAATTTTACTCAATATATTAATCATCATTATGAACAAAAAAGTTCAGAGCGAAAAGTAAATAAACCACGGCACGACTTTTCCATGAATATTACTCAATAGGCTATATTAAGCATATTGGCAGTCACACTTACTTCCATGGTTCATCTTTGGTATCCAATTTAGCGGTGTGTAAAAAAAAGTTGAAAAAATAAATCACTTCCGTCACGCCAGAGTACTTCCGTCGCGCCAGGGTTGTTGTCAAGCCAGGGTGTTGTTCTCCGGGGCTGCAGCTGGACCCTACTCCACAGACCGGCCTCCGATGTTTACAGCAAGGCAGATGTCCAAGACCACAATCAACACAACACATCTACACAAACACATATCAGTGAGGAACAGCAAGGTAGTATGGATGAGGGGGGGGGGGGGGGGGAGGCTGGACGCAACTCAGGGCCAGTCTTGCCTTAAAGTGTGTGTGTGTGTGTGTGTGTGTGTGTGTGTGCGCGCGCAGGGCCGACGGACTGCGGGGGAAAGTGAGGCAGTCCTGGGGGGGCCCAAGGCAGAGGGGGGGCCCATGGCAAAAAAAATAAATAATATATAACGATATATCCAGATAAATATTTTATCTGAATTATCCACCAGCCCATAGTGTTAGGAGTCGCACACTCCTAACACTATGTCTCCTACCTCCTCCCCCCCCATCAACAATTGTTCTCTACCCCCCCCCCCCCCCCCCCCCACCTTTATTAAAAAAGGTGGAGTGGGTGGGTCAGCAGATCGAATTCAGTCAAACTACTGTTCTGCTAAGCGGTCGCATGCAATCACATTCACACACACACAAATGCGAGCACACAAATGCATATGCATACTCACTCACACATGCATGCATGCACGCACGCACAGACCAAGGTAGATGCAAACATGCATGCACCGGCACACACATATGGAAAGGAGCTATTCTGTTCCGATGCGTCGCTAAATCTAATGAAAGGCCTTCTAGAATCGCACCAAGGAACGAGCCGTTGGCTCCCTCTAGTGGCGAAAGTCATGAACCGACGAATGACGGAGCAGAAGCAGGATTCCCTCCAGAAATGTCGAATTTATTAAAGGAACAACTAAATAACTAACGGAACAATTATCAACTTTAAACGAAGATCAGTTTGTTGGTCAAATAAAATAAACAACCTAATCATGGATACTTTGGTGTGTGATTGTATGTTGACACTGATTTCCACCAATAGGTTTTTTCAGATGGACAAAATACAAGAGAGTACTTCTTTTTCCATTTCTAATATTGTTGTCATGTTTACAAAGCATAAGAAAGCTGAATCAGTCAACAAAAAACTAACAACAAATGTACATTTGTAGCCTAATATCAGAAATTAAAGTAAATAAAAGCTAGCAAACAACTAATAATCACAGTGAAATAAACAGCAAATAACCTTACATCATCGTACAACACATGTATGAATTGCTTTGCATAAGGGTTGCATAATACGTTCACTCAAGAAAATAAAGCTCATGTGTTTCTGAATAAACAACATACTAATCTCAGAATTCTGAGATAAAGTTTTAGGGATCTGCTATTTATTTCGGAAATTTCAAAATTAACTTAAATAAAAATTTAGGCTACAGAAAATTATCGCAGATTTCGGAGATAATTATGTTGTTAAAGGAGAATCCGGTTTTGGGATATGTTTGGTATGCTAACAAGTTGGAACGTTCATCTTGTTTTTAAGACTCGATAGGTAGATTGACGAACACAGAGATTGTGACATCCGTCAGCAACACGCAAGCCTGTGTTCGCCATGGACATGTGTTCGCCAATCTACTTATCGAGTCTTGAAAACAAGATGGCGTCGACGGGTGAACTACTGATGTTATTATCTGTGTTCGAAATCGTTCCCTATCATGGATGTAGTCCACTAAATAGGGTGCACGCCATTTTGTAGGGTGTTCGAATTCTCAGTGGTCCACTATATAGGGCACTATATAGTGGACTTAAAATAGGGTACATACGATGTTCCCTACATGTTACTCCCGTATACCACAATGCAATGCGGTCGTGTTTTTCCGGAGGAGAAGAAGAAGCTGAATAACCGCGAAAACGAATACATTTAATGATGGAGTCTCCGGCTTTCGTTTAGAAATGTCAACAATTTATTTGGGATTTAACATAGAATATTTAACATTCAAAATGAATAAAAAAAATACTTGAACAAGGAAATGTAACATTCAACATCAATACAACCTCCAGCTTTCCTCGTGACTGCCTGGTATTTTTACCTGATGTGGGCGCATCTGTCTGCGTCACACAAATACCCGGCGCATTTACTGACGCAAATGACGTTTAGAAATGTTCAGCGTAGTGTCCGAATTCTCGTTCCCTATTCCCTATATAGTGCAGTGGTGCACTAAATCATGTACACTATATAGGGAATAGGGAACAAGTGTAAAGGGAACGATTTCGAACACAGCTAATGTGTGTATAAAATGTCGTTTTAATAAACAATTTGTGCACTTACAAAGTTATCAACGCCTCATTTTATATGTTAAGACCCTTATTATACTACTAAAGAAGTGTCGGGCTACTTGTAGCCTTTTAAGTGGTTCAAAGTAGCGATTTCGTTTTTACCATAACAAATGCCCCCATCGTTCGAAGTTTTTAGGGTTTTGGTAGAATCGGCTAAAAACAGCCAATTTAAGAATGCGTCTATAAGCGCATTTTTGCTCCCAAGCGAACATTCCAACTCGTTATCATACTAAACATATCCCAGATCCATTTTACACCGGATTTGTCCTTTAATTTAGAAAAGCAAGAGCAGAATTTAATTTCTCCAGTGAATGCATTAGGCTTCATATAAACCTCCCCTCCCTCATGTAACCATCAGTAGATAGGGGCTGGGGTGAGGGTGAGGTTGAACCCACAGTAGTAATGACAGAGTGAATCAGCTGGCTCAGTGCAGGGGGGAGCAGGACTTGTGTTTTCTGAAAACCCGGAAAAAATCGGGATCGAATATACATGGTGAACTCCAACGCTCTCATATCTTACATCTTCTGTTTTCTGATCACTTCATAATCATCTCGTCGTGTACAAAAATGACAATAAAAACAAATCATAATCTTTTATCCAGGAGTGAGGAGCCGTCGCCGACCGTCCTTACGTCCATCCACTGATTCCATCGGCCAAGAGGAAACCTTCTCCTCCTTCCTTCCATTATCTTGATCCTGTGGCTGCTGTAATAAATGATAAATATAAAACAGCCTTTCAGCAGTTCACTTAGTGCCCCTGGTGGCCGTTCTATGTTGCCTATAGCGCAATAATATTTCAGAGGAAGAGTTTTTTTAATTTTGTGAATGAACAGCAGGGGGCAGTGTCTCAGTTGTCCAGAGCTACTGGTCTCAGTGGTCTAGAGCTAATGGTCTCAGTGGTCCAGACCTACTGGTCTCAGTGGTCCAGTACTGGTCTCAGTGGTCCAGTACTGGTCTCAGTGGTCCAGTACTGGTCACAGTGGTCCAGTCCCTACTGGTCCAGTCCTACTGGTCTCAGTGGTACAGTCCATACTGGTCTCAGGGGTCCACTACTGGTCTCAGTGGTCCAGTGCTGGACTCAGTGTTCCAGAGCTACTGGTCTCAGTGGTCCAGCCCTACTGGTCTCAGTGGTCCAACCCTACTGGTCTCAGTGGTCCAGTACTGGTCACAGTGGTCCAGTACTGGTCACAGTGGTCCAGTCCCTACTGGTCCAGTCCTACTGGTCTCAGTGGTCCAGTCCCTACTGGTCTCAGTGGTCCAATACTGGTCTCAGTGGTCCAGTGCTGGACTCAGTGTTCCAGAGCTACTGGTCTCAGTGGTCCAGCCCTACTGGTCTTAGTGGTTGGGAGGGGTAAAACTTGGAAAATCAGTTTTATTCAAAACTATGAAAGCATGAAAGGCATGCAATGCATTATTTTCTTTTTGCCAACGCACTTATTCAAATAGTCACCAGCCTCCTCCAATAATGCTTACTCATAAACAATATGCTTTAATTTAGACTAAATACGATGAATTCCCTTACGTCCCTTAAATGTGTTTTGCCTGAGAATGAGGAGCGGGACAAGCGTCAGATAAATCTCCTCGAGCCCGTAAACACTTCTGAGAAACAACATTCTGGAGGTCTGACTCAATCCCCGGTTCAGATTTTGATTACAGTAGGAAAGGTAGACAGAGGACAATGCTCCGCGCTGGAAAGAGTACACGCTCGCACAGACACACACACACCCCCACCCACGCACACACTTCACACACACACACACACACACACACACACACACACACACACACACACACACACACACACACACACACACACACACACACACACACACACACACACACACGCAGTGTCTGGTCCACAGTGACATTTGCTGGCCACACAATGGTCAGTCCAAAATAATCTGTGTTTATATGAGGAAGTTGCTATCTTTCAACTCCTGCTGGTCTTTGAAGGGTGGGGGGGGACGAATCACAGGAAACACCTTCCCTCGGCCACCGAGCCAGAAGCCAATCACAGACTGGCACACAATGAGAGCTAAAATACCCGTTACGTGGCGAGCTACGATTGTAGAGGAGACAGCGCAGGCAAGGAGTTAGAGAAATGAAACCCAAGAGCTGGGGTTAAATGAAGTTAACCAAGCATTCTACCAATTTTACACCAATAATTGTTTGGTGAACCAAACAATGCTGTTTAGTTAACCCAATAATTGTCAGTCACTTGTTTCTATGAACATCCCAACAGCGATATATTGTTGTTTCTCTTTCTTCTGAGAAATGTACTTAATGTCAGTCGCTTCGGACAAAGCGTCTGATAAACGCCCTCAATGTAAATCTAAATAATCCCAAAAATAAAAAATCGACATATAATCTTCAATACATTTCAGATAACACCTTACCCGTGTTAGACAGTGATTCACTATGTGTGTGATGATTATGGGTATGATAATGATTATTATTAATAATGTTGTGGTGTCCTCTAGACCACGACCCCTCTTACTCTTGGCAGTTGGACCGGTCCGAGCTCAGGGAGAGTCACTGCTGATGGAACGTACCATTCTCTCCGGCCCCGGATGCTCGGACCCCCAGCAGCATGACGCCGTCCTTCGTGCTTTCAGGGCGGCTTTGGAAAGACGCGCTGTGAGTGGACGTCAGGAGGCCATTTTGAATTACATGATAAACACACACACACACACACACACACACACACACACACACACACACACACACACACACACACACACACACACACACACACACACACACACACAGAGCCTGTACTCACTTCTCTGTGCCGTTGTCGATGGTGTCTGTGGGAGAGACAAAGCGTTAGGTCAGCAGGGTAAACAGCAACATAGGTCAGTAGGGTAAACAACAACAACAACATAGGTCAGTAAGGTAAACAACAACATAGGTCAGTAGGGTAAACAACAACATAGGTCAGTAAGGTAAACATCTACATAGGTCAGTAGGGTAAACAGCAACAACAACATAGGTCAGTAGGGTAAACAACAACATAGGTCAGTAAGGTAAACAACAACATAGGTCAGTAGGGTAAACAACAACATAGGTCAGCACTAATGACGTTCGTAGGATTGTAACTATCCATTGACACGGTGCTGAAATGGGCTCCGTAGGAGGGGGAGACGCAGGAATGTCGCAGGAAAATGGGGTTACAAAGCGTTAAAATATCCCCCCCATCAAAGCCAACAGCAGAGTAGCCTACGAAAAGAATAGACTGCAATAATATGAATGCTAAAGATATTAAAACACAATTGATTAGGCCTAGGCCGACATATATATCAGTCCTAATCCTGAATGCACTGTGCGCACATTTTACAAAAATAGCTTGTGTGACAACTACATTTATCTTAATGCGCTGATTTCTGAAACATGCATTGCGCAGCAAAGAGAGCCGACTTTATCTGATTCCACATAAGGTTTCATTGATTGGCGCGCACTCTCTAGTCAAGAATATTTGTAGACATTTAAAATGCAATGTTCCATTCATTCATTATCATTCAAATGCAGAGGCTAGGCATTGACACGCGGTTATTGCTGACCCGATTAGGAGAGATTGGTCTAGACAGAGATCCTGCCCATATTGTTGTTCAGGATGATGTAGGCTATAGGTCTTTTTACACTGCCAAGCCGGTTCGGTCGCAGCTTGGCACGCCCAGCGATTTCACTTTCTTATCTCAAGTTTCCTGTGTAAAACCGAGGGGGTCAAAACCCCTGTTCGTCACGGCGCGGGTTTTCTTAAGAATAATTTGTATTATTTAGAGCTGTCAGTTAAACGCGTTATTAACGGCGTTAACGCAAACCAAATTTAACGGCGTTAAAAAATGTATCGCGCGATTAACGCAATTATTTTATATATAAAAAAAAGAATATATTTTTTTTTTTTGCTCAAAACAAAGAAGCAGTAGCCTGACTGCTATGTTCAAATGGCATTTGTTCAAAGCAGTCGTTTAATTGCACTATAGGCTCTTTTTTTGTATCGTCCTGTTTGATCAGTATATGCCAATGTTGTTATCAATAAAAAATCATTTGCACAAGGCAAGCCGATGCAATTCACCATGTTGATAAGATAATTAAAATGAGCAGAATTATGGGACAAAAAAATCAAGCGATATTTAGCATAGAAAAATAATTTGCGATTAATTGCGATTAATCGTGAGTTAACTATGACATTAATGCGATTAATCACGATTAAATATTTTAATCGCTTGACAGCTCTAGTATTATTGCATACTCCCGAATGTTTTACTTTTTTTATGAATGAAGACACCCGCATGCAATAATGAGTTCACGTCTGAGGGGAGACTACAAACACGATTAACTATGGTCAGGGATGTTTGTTACCGTCTAGACACGGTCCAATAAATAGTGAACTTCATCGCAGCCTCACCGAAGCGCATGCAGTGCTTAAAGCAAACAATCGGAACAAAAAACTCCTGCAGAAATTATCCCAAACTATCATACTCGTCAAGGCTTTCCCATTTCGAAGGCTCCTTCAAATGCGGCCGACAAATGCAGCCTTCTTTTCCCGGCCCAACGTATGCCAAGATTCATTGCGCGTTGGATTTTTTCAGAAATGGCGTCGGAGAGAGCGGAAGCGGAAGTTGCAGAAAATTACATATTTAATGAAAATGTTATGATCATTTAAATTTGTAACTTTATTGTCAAAGTTCAATGACATTAACACGAACCATGCAACGTTAAACGAATCAATCAATTATATTTCATATAATTATTATATAACGGCTCCGTATTTCTCCTCCGCCGTCCGGTTTGAACCGCAGCTGTCGGGGTTGCTAGGTGACAAGAGGGGTGCGTCGTCGCGCAAGGTAAATGGTGTTAACGGCTTGTCACGCAAACTTGAAATGCTCCGTAGGCCAGACCGTCTCATTTAAAAACGTTTGTTCGGCCTTCGGAGTAATATATCGGCAGTAACCACTGTTTTTGCTTGCGAAATTGCGCCAGCTGGGCAATCCGTGGTATTGGATGTGTTTTAATAAAACACATCCCATACCCGGAATGTCCACTGGTGGCGCCACTGAGGCTATAGTAGGCCAACGATGCTCTTAGCGTCCTACGAGTACCCCTGGAGTCCTCGTTAGCTGCGAGCGTTTTCACGACGTCCGTTACCAACGATGCTTTCGGGAAACGGTGTGAAAGCTGTACGACGGGCCTTACCCATGTGGTTGTGGACGTTCTTGCACTTGAATTTGAGCAGGAAGAAGACGGCGGCCACGGCGATGCCCAGAACGGGGAGCAGGATCCACAGGAGCTTCTTATCTGTACGGGGGACGGCACAGCGAGGGAGTGTGGGTGTGAGTGTGGGAGTGTGTGTTTGTGTGTGTGTGTGTGTGTGTGTGTGTGCATTTGTATGTGTGTGACTGTGTGTTGTTCTGTATGTGTGTGTCTGTGTGTGTGTATGTCTTTGTGTTTGCGTGCGTGCATGCATGTGTATGTGTCTATGTGTGTGTGTGTGTGTGTTGTGCCTGTTTGTATGTGTATTTGTGTCTATATAGATGTGTTTGTGTGCGTGCGTCCCAGCAGTTGTTTACCTGACTTTGCGAGCGTCGTCTTCCCCTTTTCAGGCTCCTCTAAGAAAAGAAAACCGGACTCAGTCAGATGGCTGCTATGTTGTCCCCGAGGTGAGCAGCGAACTGAACGCTCCCCACAGACACTGAACGCCCCCCAAGACACTGAACGCTCTCCCAGACACTGAACGCCCCCCAAGACACTGAACGCCCCCCCAAGACACTGAACGCTCTCCCAGACACTGAACCGGCTCTCAACTTACCAACGGCCTTCGACTGCGTCTGGCCCCTCGTCGGAAGAACTGTGAACACCAAGGCATCGTCAGGTCCATGCTGATCGGTCGAGAAATGTGCGTGTGCACGTGCACGCGGGTGTGTGTGTGTGTGTATGTATGTGTGTATTACCAGTGTTGGCAGAGGGGCTTTTTCCCGGGGTGGGGGGGGGGAGCGTGGTTGCCTTGCTGGTCATCACTAGCGTCGCGTGGGAACGAGAATTCAGTCGTTATTCTTGTTAATATTGGTCGTTATACACACATTTAAATAACAGTGCACACCTGACATTCGAACCGCAGATACGCTAAAACTTCTCTCTCTCGGCCATGTTAGGTGGCTTTTTTATGCCACCGGGTGAGAGCGTGATCAGCCATGAAAAGCTTTTTAACAATCTGCCAATCTTTTCCTGTGTTTGAGTGACATCACAAGTGGCCGTGTCCACCCAGAAGTATGATGGATGGATCAGCAACATTTGCTACAGTCCACCGGGTCTATCCAGTGTACATCAAGGTGGACACGCCCACTTATGGCGTCATTAATGTACAGGGAAGGGTCGATTTTCAAATAGCTTGTAATGGCTCATCACCCTCAAACCTGGCGGCATAACGTCACCCCTTCAGCCATTCCTCTTTCTACAGAGCTTCATAGTGTGTTTGTTCTGTGGACACTTACTTATATTCGGTTCATTGGTGGGTTTGGTCATATTGAGACCTGATTGAACACAAAAAAAGCGATCAGCACGACACGA